>NC_081529.1:3317777-3437777 GCF_030273125.1 Centropristis striata
AAATGACCCATATATTGCCAAAGCAAGCATCAGAAAAAAAGATAACAAGATAAAGAAAAGCAATATTTACAATAAATTATTATATTTAAAAGAAAAGAAAAACTAATAACAATAAAAGAAAGCTATATTTACAATAATTGAATCACAATCAACATATAATTTATACAATCTAACTGTCCCAGCAAAAAAAAGAAGAAAAAATAAAATAAAAACAAACTCTCTGTCTCTCTCTCTCTCTCTCTCTCTCTCTCTCTCTCTCTCTCTTTCTCTTTGCCTGTAGAAAAAGAGCAGGATCATTTCATCTCCACAGAAGTTATCAACAAAAACTGATTTTAATGTATGAAAGTTACTCTTTCTCCCTTTGAGTTATGAAGGAAAATGTAAAAATGTGATGGAAGAAGTACTCAGATGCCAAATTAAAATTACCAGAGTCCAATACCAAAATATTACAAGTATAATCCCTGAATTCAAAGTCCTACTTAAGTACAGAAGCAGTGGTGCAGTTACTGAAATACTGTACTTAAGTACAATTCTTTAGTAATTAAGTAGTATGATCAAGAAATTGTAAAGTATCAAAAGCAAAGTTACTTACTATGCAGAATTACTACTTACAAAGTGCTATGTAATGGTAGAATAGTTTATTATTTTATTTTTATCACCAGAGCATTTTAATGTTTTAGTTAGTCATTGTGGAGCCAGTTCTGATTGGTATGTTAGTAGTATAGTACTGTATTTTTGTTGTTTTGTTAATGTAAAAAGTAGGAACTGCACCTGTCAAATAAATGTATTGGAGAAGAAATATAAAGTACGATAAAATGGAAATACTTAAATAAAGTACAAGAACATCAAAATTGTATTTGGGTAAAGTGTTGAGAATGTAACTAAATGTACTTAGTTGCATTCTACCATTATTTTAAACTGACATTTATTTGTGTTGTATTTGTTTTAGGACTCTTTTTCCTGAGCAGCCAAGATGATGCAGTGTTTTCACTTCATGGTGGAGCCGGCCAAAAACTTTACGGCCAAGATAAAGGTAACACGTTTTACTGCACAAAACCAAACCCAAACATTGTGTGTTTAAAGTGCAAACCTGTTTTTTTGGGTCATCTTGACACTTAAACAGACAGTTGACATGACAACATTTGGTGTGACTGCTCGGATTTCTCCTTTCCCGGTTTAATTAAACAGCAGAGATCTGCTGTGAGAGTCTGGAAGGGAGGGGTGTCTTTCTTTTTTCTGCTGACAGGAACAGAGCTGCGATGTGCATTTTAATCAGGCTGAGTGACCCCCTCCTTTCTAATTCGACCTTATTACTCTCTAAAGCACTTGTAAAGAAGCATTAATGTCCTCCAAGTGTCCTTTTTTTTGCTGAAACCTCTTCTCTTTCCAAACACTTTCCCACAGAAAAGCCTTTAAATTCCGTTTTTTCTTGCAGGAATCACACAAGAGAGCGAAGAACGAGAAGAGGGAGCCTCTGGATGAGGATCAGCTGTTTATAGTGGATCTGGCCAGAGATCTGAGCCGAGTGTGCCAGGTAACAATTCACTCATGAAGCCAGAAATGATTTTGTCAAACTAAAAAAGTCAAGTCAAGTCAGATTTATTTATATAGCGCATTTACAGACGGCTGAGCCACACCAAAGTGCTTCACATAAAAGTGCAAGAAAGTGCAATAAAATGCAGAATTGACAAAATTGACAAAGGTAACAAAGAAAACAAAAAACAAACCAAAATTTAATTTAAAATAAATTAGAAGAAGATGGGATATTGTTTAAAAGCACTGTGGGATTACTAGGGTACACTATTCCCTAGCACTTGCCAGAGGAAAAAAAAAAGGGTAACACTTTCTATGAAGACTACATCTATATAATCATGATGAATCATGAAACATCATGATTAGCTATGCTGCATTATAGATGCGTCTATATGAACCTCACTTTACTTAAAGCATACATTGATCATTTATTTATACTTATGGCATCCTATGAGTCCTTATAACAATTGATTGTTGAGGTGTGTGTATAGAGGGGTATGAGTAGTTGTAATGTATTATAAGCCTCATCAGTCAGCCTGTAGTTTATAACCAGTCAAGAGCACTCATAAGACACTTGGATTTATAAGTCATTATAAGCTATATTTATAACTGTTGATATAGTGCATCATGAAGCTTTATATGTGTTTATGAGTGCAGTCATAATGCATTATGATTGATTATAATGAGCACTATAATTCACTATGAATGCGTTCATAATGCACTATAGATGTAGTCTTCATAGAAAGTGTTTCCAAAAAAAGTCTAAAAAAGTGCAGCATTAGGTTTTATCTTTACTTCTCTGTTTATCACCAACCCCAAATGTCTCTCCTGTTTCTGTGTGTTTCCTCTCCAGAGGTCAGCCGTCCTGGAGCACATCTGGAGCCTTGATGACACCTGGCCCACCTCTCTCTGCAGGGTCTTCATCCTACAGTGGGCCTCCATGTTAGAGAGCAAGGTGCTTATTTGAGAAAATCATGCATTTCCAGAAGAGAGAACATGGACAGAGTAAGGCTTTACTCAGGGCAAGAGGAGGCCCTTCCTGTTTTATGTCTTTCTTGCCTCCTTTCTCACAAAATCATCCACCAAATAGTCAAAATCTAGCTATCTGACAAAGTCCCACTCCACTGACATAGGTGATAAATGAGCTGAGACGTGTTTGGCACATGCTATTCTGAAGCTCATTTTTTATTCTGCCTCAGAGGAAAAATGACTGCTCAGCCTGCCAGAAAAACATTGGGGAACACTGAGTGCAGGTGAAGTGCCTGCAGGGTCTCAAGCAATTTAGTTGTGCACTTTGCACTCTTGAAAGACTTGAATTGAATGAGTTAATTATTCACTTTGTTCCTTATATCTTGTTGTCTATAAGGTTGTCAGCTACTATAAGTTTCTAAACAGAAAAAAGTTGAATAGTGTTTTACTCTATCTAATAGAAATAGTATAGCCAATAATTATAATAATACTGCTCTTACTTGTTCTGCTCCTCGCATCTTGTTACTTATAAGGTGAGTTAGTTATACACTGTAAAAATAAACCTGTTGTTTTTACGGTAAAAAACTGGCAGCTGTGGTTGCCAGAACTTTACCGTTATAAATACGGTGCAACTTTTTGTAATATTACGGTAAAATTGTATTAGCACTGTTGATTTCCTGTTTAAGATTGCCATTTAAGTCCATATTTTAGCGTAAAAATAAAATGTTTTTCCATCAAAAGAAACGCTGCTCTGCTATATAACTGACAAGAAACACTTTATAAATGCCAGATTTTACCATTAAATATTACAGTATATTTCTGTTGGAGATATGGTGTTTAGTACATTTAACAGTGAAAAAAAGTATTTTTTACAAAAAATAAATGCTAAAATGACGATTTGTATATATATATTACAGTATATTTTTGCACGACAAACATGGTGCCAGTGTATTTTACAGTGGGGTACTGTATTTTTTTTTTTTTAAATGTAAAAAATACTGCTTTGGCTGATATACACATCTACGATGTTTCATTGTTACTGAAACTGAATTAACCGATTTATCATTTTACGGTCTTTTGCTGTCATGGTTTAGCAGTTTTTCACCATAAAATCTACAGACATTTTTTACAGTGTAGCTTTTTGGAGAGTGAACCATACTTTGTATAATATCACCGCATGTTGCACGGCTAAAGGTACGGAGAGGTTTTCCCAGATACTACTATGTTTGTTCTGTGTGCAGAAGAGGCCCATGCAGACAGATGGCTGGCCAGAGATGGATGAGGTCAAACACCCTGACGAGATTAATGAGCAGGACCTGCTGGAGGCCAAATCTGTGATCCTCAACTGGATCAAGGACCTGAGAGCTCAGCCTGAGGTGCCAAGTTCAAATATACCATTAATATTTCCTGCTCACCTGACTCTGTTTACTCACTCAACATACACTACCGGTCAAAAGTTTTAGAACACCCCAATTTTTCCAGTTTTTTATTGAAATTCAAGCAGTTCAAGTCAAATGAACAGCTTGAAAGTGTACAAAGGTAAGTGGTGAACTGCCAGAGGTAAATAAAAAAGGTAAGGTTAACCAAAACTGAAAGATAATGTACATTTCAGAATTATACAAGAAGGCCTTTTTCAGGAAACAAGAAATGGGTTAACAACTTAACTCTATGGAGTCTCGGTTCTTTAATTCTTTTCATGTCTTTGTAAGTCATTTTGTGTCTTTTTTTGGTCATTTTGTTTCTTTTTTTTAGTCATTTTGTGTCTTTTTTTAGTCATTTTGTGTCTTTTTTTGGTCATTTTGTTTCTTTTTTTAGTCATTTTGTGTCTTTTTTTAGTCATTTTGTGTCTTTTTTTGGTCATTTTGTGTCTTTTTTTTAGTCCTTTAGTCCAACATAAAATGTGATTTTGAATCTTTTTTTTTAACTTTCAAAACACTATCATGCTCAATAAAGAATTTTAAATGTTGCAAATGTGCATCGATTTCAGAGTACATTGAGACATTAAACTGCATCATTTTCAATTAAATTCTGGAAAAGTTGGTGTGTTCTAAAACTTTTGACCAGTAGTGTATTTTATTCACATTAACCATCTAATTGCAGCAAAGTGTGTGGCCTGGAGAACCCGTGGCGAAGGTTCTGGACGACCTGCAGTCCGCCTGGCGTTGGGGTCGTGCGCCCAATCTGCTGACCGCTATGGAGCTAGTTTTCTGGACTCTAATAGTGCAGCGCCCCGATAAGGTAGAAGTCCATGTAACAATTTATGCTTAACTCTTTGTGCATTATCTGTACTGTGCAGGTATAATAGAAAGCTTTTGGGTGTGTTCCTGCAGGACACCATCCCGCAGCAGTGGCTCATGTGGAAGCAGAAGACTCAGAACATTGGTTCGTAAATAAAAAGCTGAAGCAAGTTGAATGTTGTTATAAATCTGGAGACTTTGACTTCTTTTTTTTTTTTTATAGACATGTATTTATTGAGTTTTAACAGTTTACAAAAATTACATTTTAATACATTTAGACTTTGACTTCTTCATGAATCTGTTAATTTCTCCATCCAGGTGCCATATCGTACATTCCTCAACCAGGTGAGTGATTCATTAATATTTACTAATAATAATAATAATAATAATAATAATAATAATACATTTTATTTGGAGGTGCCTTTCTTGGCACTCAAGGACACCGTACAAAAAAGATAGAAAAGATTCAGCAATAAAATACAATACAATACACAGAATTAATAACAATACAATACAAAAGATAGATTTTAAGGCATCAGTTTAATATACAAGATCTTTGCCTTTCTATTAAAGGGAGAAAACATCAGGCAGAGAAAACAAAATGAGAGAAAGCAGACTGCAGCTTATTAAGGACATACTTCATATGTATTGTATTGAATTGTAGTTGCAATACTCAACTTTTAAAGACGAGGAAGATGGAAATAATTTAGAGATCATACATGTCTTGTATGGACATCTATATATTTTTTAAACCTGTGCATACAGTAGAAAAAAATTCAATTGATCTTTTTTGTAGTAAGTGTGATCTAAATGGGTTTCTCCTGTGTTTATGACTTAAAAATCTGTTGTTTTCATCTGTAAAAAAAAAGAAAAAAGAAAAAAAGTTTCTTGTTGTAATACCAATTTCAGCCACAAGAGGCTAAAGTGCACAACTACCCCGTGTTCTGCATGGGACTAAAAATATTCCTGTTTTCTTTCGGGAAACGGCAGTTAATGAAAACGGTGAAGAATAATGTAATGTATTCCTAGTCAAAAGAAAGACTTAACTATAATGTTTAAACCCAATTCTAATAGATTTGCGACACTGTGGAAAACGTGATAAAAAGAGATTGCAACAATATACAAATCCTGTATCCCAGCCTACAATCAGTGCAAAGCCTAAACTTGTTGTACAGATTTAATAAATGAATAACTTTATAGATTACCTTGGAAAGATATTTTTACTCACTTGCCCCTCAGGACTTCTTTAGTAAATAGTTTGGAGAAGTTATATTTTGTCTATAGATGTGTAAGTAGTTTTGCTCATGAGGATATTTGTCGGCTGAGGTCATAATGCATCAATTAAAAATTTGAATCATTGAAAATTTCAGAACAGCATTTTTCTCAACATTCTTTGATTGATTGTCTTTATTTCGAACATGCAAGCAATAAAAAAAACAGTTTAAATATTAATAGATCAACAAAAGAGCAAAAAAAATTGGAAAAAAAACAGACACTTTCTGCAAGCTCGAAATTATTATTTTTAATTAAATCTCATTATGACAGTACGGTTTGGTTATTTAATGCTGATTCATTTAAAGTCTAGCAAAACTGCTCTGGTTCTGTAAAAGCAGGTTTTTCAACTTTATGTTTTTGCATTTACACTGTTAGACAAACATCTCTGACGACTAAATCCCTCTGTTTTTTTTACAGTGTGGGATTGGATCTCAGATGCTTCAGGTACAGCAGTAACTTTATGAAATTATCAGTCAGTATAGTCTGTAAGAGCCATTTTGCTTTATTTGTTTGTTTGTTTGTTTGTGCCGCCCACCACCGGGTGGAGAAGAGCGCTCATTATGGATTCTGAGGTCATGAGTTAATATAAGTCACTGACTTGACTGATTGTTGTTGAGATGCCCGAGAGGCACACAGTTTTTTGACTTTTGTAGTGACCCGATTGCTACTCAAAAAAGATGCCACTATTATGATGAGATCCCGTTTATAGTAATTTACGCGCAGAAATGTGATGTATACGTTGGAAATATAAGTTTATTTGTTTAAGAAAGAAGTATATATTTGTTTGGAAACATTATAATAAACTGAGTTAATGGATATACGTAAAGTGGACATTTCATTTGTGCGCGTAAATTACTATAAACGGGATCTCATCATAATAGTGGCATCTTTTTTGAGTAGCAATCGGGTCACTACATAGTCTTTACCGAACCTGTCTTATCATTTAAACCATGGGTCTCAAACTTGCGGCCCGCGGGCCAATTGCGGCCCTCGTCACGATATTTTGTGGCCCCCACCTTGATATGAAAGTTTAATGTGAGTTTTATATGAATGACACTTTACTGTGTTGTGTGTGGAAGGTCCCTTTTATTACTTTTTTGGGGTAATTTTGTCTTTTTTAAATAATTTTGTCTTTTTTAATAATTTTTGTGTCTTTTTTGGTAATTGTGTGTCTTTTTTAAATAATTTTGTCTTTTTTAATAATTTTGTGTCTTTTTTGGTAATTGTGTGTCTTTTTTAAGTAATTTAGTTTTTTTCTGTCATTTTGTGTCTTTTTGGTCACTTTGTGTATTTTTTTGGGTCATTTTGTGTATTTTTTTGGTCATTTTGTGTATTTTTAACGTAATTTTTTTTAACGTAATATAGTGTTTTTTCAGTCATTTTGTCTTTTTCTGTAATTTTGTGTCTTTTTTTGGTCATTTTGATACTGCCTCCAGCGGCCCCCAGGTAATTTGAGTTTGAGACCCCTGATTTAAACCATGTTACTCTTCTGTGTAGTGGAGGTGACTCTGGATCTGGACACAGCCAACCCTGATCTCCTCATCACTGACGAGAAGAGGATGCGCTGTGGCTTTGAGAGGAAGGATGTTCCCAACTACCACCAGCGCTTCGACGGCTGGTGGTGCGCCGTGGCGGTGGAGGGCTTTAACTCCGGCCGCCACTACTGGGAGGTGGAGGTGGGCGAGCGGGACTGGAGGCTGGGCGTGGCCAAGGAGTCGGCCCTGAGGAAGGGCTTCAAGTCCCTGAACACAAACACGGGCTACCTGAGCCTGCGGCTGGAGAGGGGCACCGAGCTGAAGGCGCTGACGGTGCCCTTCACCGCCCTGCCGCCCGGCCTCATCCCCCGCAGGGTGGGCGTCTACGTCGACTACGACCGCGGCCAGCTGTCCTTCTACGACGTGGACAGACATTTGCACATCTACACCTACAACGAGAGCTTCGATGACAAGCTGTTCCCCTTGTTTGGTACCGTGGAGATCATCAAGGATCTGGTGATCAAGTCTCCTGCAGTTAAAACCCAGTGTTTCTGCCCCGCATCCTGCATCTGGGGTTGAGTTTGTTGCTGTTACCTCTTCCTTTTAAAGCCAGTAGATATCATAATAAATAACAAATGGTTATATAATAATAATCACTGGGAGGAAATCAGAGATCCTGATGTAAAAGACCATCATTGTGCTATTGAATAGCTCCACTATGTGACCACTACCTACCTATGCTGCTGCTGCTGTTGCTGCTTTAATGTGATCGTTGCAACCACTTCCTCACTATAGAGTTACAGTGCTACTCTTTGCTCACACATAATGTATTTTCATAAATTTGAAAGGAAACCTGTAGTATTCATGTAATGTATTGTGCAATACTAACCCTGCAAGAAGAATGTGAGAATTTCAGTGAATGATAAATAAACCAAATCCATGTCTTACTTTGGGTCTGTGTTTTGATACATTAGATAAACATAGTAAAAACAAAAAAGAGACAAAAAAAGTTGTAAAGAAATCTGAGCTGAGAGCTGCTGTGTGTGTTACACAGTCCAACCCAGTCCCAGACAGATTACGGGATCTTGTGTAAATAATATCGTGTGGTGTCAGTTATCAGCCTCAACATCAAGTTCTAGGAGCAGACAGTGGTACATCTCAGACGAAAATATTATAGATAGATAGAGAGATAGATAGATAGATAGATAGATTACTTTATTCATCTCCGAAGGGAAATTCGGTTGTCACAGCAGTCCGGTATTCAAGTACAATAAAATACAATAGAATAAAATACTGAGGTAGCATAAATAAAAACAACAATAGAAAAAACACAGAATAGAACAAGGACACAAGTTTAAAAAAGCAGATCAGTTGGTAATGTTGGTAATGATACTGATGATATGAAGGCAACAATGCTATGGTGACTAGACGGTATATAATTGTAATAGTACAGTATATAGTATATAATATGTAATAATAAATAAATAGTAAAAATATAAAATAAAATAAAAGAATTATAAATAATTAAAATAATTATAAATAAAATAATATGATATATAATATATAAATAAATATAAATATAGAATAATAATACTAATAGTAATAATAATAATAAATATGCTTTTTACTTCACTACATTTGTCTGACAGCTTTGCAGATTCGGATTATTCATTCATTCATTCTCCTTATCCGCTTATCCGAACTCGGGTTGTGGGGGGCTTGAGCCGATCCCAGCTGAGGCGGGTACACCCGGGACAGGTCGCCAGACTATCACTGGGCTGACACATGGAGACAGACAATCACACTCTCATACACTCCTACAGGCAATTTAGAGTCACCAATTAACCAGGCTGAAATGAGGAGAACATGCAAACTCCACACGGAGGAGCCACAGGCCGGAGTCGAACCAGTGACCCTCCACCTTTGCCAGCTACAACATTAATGTGATAAACATATTAATGCATCAATAATTATAAGCAAGGAATAAAATATATATATTTATCTGATATGAGCCATCCTGCACGATACTTTTGTACAGTGGCGGTTCTAGACCAATTTTACTGTGGGGGCCAAGGAGGGGCCAGTGTTTAATCAGAGGGGGCACATTAGCACATTAAAAAATGGCAAAGATGATATTTAAGCATTCAAAATCTTTATTTTAGCTTATTTAAACATATCATTTAAGTATATTTGGAAGATACAAATACATTGATTTAAATAATGAGACTCAATGTACACATTCTGGGTTCCTTTTGTGTATAAATGAGATATTGTTTGAACAAAAAAAGGTTAGAATTGTTCCATTATTCATCATTTTGTACTTTTACTTAGTTAAGATTTGAATGCAGGCCTTTATCTGTAATGCACTATTTTTTACACTGTAATAGGGCTACTTTTAGTAAAGTAAAAAATCTGAGTAGTTCTATTCCACTGGGAGAACAGTAGGACAGAGAGTAGGATAGAAACAGCACCTGACCCTAAATAGACCCAGAATATGAGCTTTTGAATTATCCGTGGCCGACAATTACTCATCCAAGTGGTCTCTATTAAATTTCAGATTGGGGAAAAGTGTATACAATAATGTGTCACTATAAAATTGTCTGGAAAAAGTTATATACGATGAGAAATTTAAGGAGAAAATTTAGACTTTATGATATTAGTATGTAATAATACACATAATTAAATATTTTATAGTGAAAACATTACATTGGTAGCACAATCTCACAGTCAGTGGCTTTGTGTGCGCGCTGAAGTTATTGTTTTCATATTCAGCTCCATTTGTTGTTTTTGAAAACATGAATGTGGGGTTTGACATTTTGTAAATTATGTAAAACTTATGTAAACTATAATGAGACTGAATTGAACATATGCAATTACTCTTTCACATATTGGGTTGAAACCAAAAACATATTTTCCATTAAAAGTATAAAATATGACTCCAGATAATATTATTGAAGATACATTTACAAGTATCTTGACACAGTTTATGGATGGGCTATATTTTAAAACCAGATGGCCAATAGTTTCAGGTAGGGTAAGACACTCAAATCAATACAAATTTTGAATTGATCAAAAAGGGATTTCTAAATGAAACCTAGAGATAAAATATTATTTTTTTCCAGCAGCAATCACCAGCTCGACCAATCAGAGAGCCCTATTAAAATATAAAGAACACTTTCCACCATAATAATAAATATAAATCAAATAAAAATAAAATCAACTGAATGAATAAATAACACAGAATCACTAAACCTTTTTTTTTTTTTTTTATTGACAAAGAATCATGTACAAAATGTCATGGCATATTAACAACAAGTAACATCTCTCAGCAGGGCACATAATAAATAATATATATAAAATAATATAGAGAAGACAAAAATAAATTTAAAAAAACTATCTAATAATTTACTATCTTTTCCTGGTTTTGGTATAAGTGTAATGATTCCTTGTTTCATAGTAACTGGCAGTGAAAAAATAGTTGTAGCTTCTCTAAAGACTTCAAAAAGGAATCACTAAACCTGTTACACATTATTTTGAATTTCTGTTTTTTTCGCACTGCGATGACGTCATCAGCGTGCGACGCCACCAAAGTGGGCTATGTGATTTCTTTACAGAGAAATAAACAATGACAGCAACTTTAAAACAGTCTTTAAAAACCCACTTTGGGTTTGACAGCTTTCGGTCTAAAATACAGGAAGATGTTGTTAAAGCAGTCATCAGAGGTAAGTCAGCGAACAGTGCATTTATCTGCAGTTTAAATTAGTTTATCTCTATGCTAATTAGGCTAGCAGACGTTAGCTTGCTCGTAGCAACAGCAGCTTAACTGACTTTTTTCTTCATGTTTGAACGTGAGGCTAAGTTTGAATTATCTTTCACATGTTAGGGCTGTCAGAGGGAGATTCATGTGTAATGTGTTGTCTTCCTGCAGGTGATAGGGATGTGTTTGTGTGCATGCCCACTGGAGCAGGGAAGTCGCTCTGTTACCAGCTGCCTGCAGTCCTGGCTGAGGGCATTACTCTGGTTATATCCCCGCTAATCGCTCTCATTCAGGTCAGTCTCTGATTGGCTGCTTCAATGCAATGTGCTGTCTCAATTAACAACAATATATGTCTTTTTTTTTTTTTTTTTTTTTAAACTTTCTTTTTATTGTTTCTCCCTTAACCCTCTTGTTGTCCTCGGGTCAAGGAAGGAAGAAGAGGGAAGGATGCAAAGGGAAGTAAAAAAGGATGGAGGAAAGAAGGAAGGAAGGAAAGAAAGAAGGATAGAGGAAGGAAAGAAGAGAGGAGGAAAAGGAGAAAGAATGGAAAGGAGAGAGAAAGGAAGGAGGATGGAGGAAAGAAAGGGGAGGAGGAGAAGAAAGGAAGGAAAAAATAAAGAAGGGGGAGAAAAGGAGGGAGGCAGGAAGGAAATAGGGCAGAAAGGAAGGAGGAAGGAAAGAAAGAAAGAAAGAAGGAAGGAGGGAGAAAAGGAGGGAGGCAGGAAGGAAAGAGGGCAGAAAGGACGGAGGAAGGAAGGAAAGAGGGCAGAAAGGAAGGAGGAAAGAAAGAAAGAAAGAAAGGAGGGAAAGAAAGAAAGGAGGGAAGGAAAGGGGGGGGCGAGGAAAGGGAAGAAGGAAGGAGGATTGAGGAAGGAATGGAGGTGGGAGGGATGAAAGAAGGAAGGAAGGAGGAAAGGAGAGGAAATCAGGAGGAAGGAAAGAAGAGAGAAAGTAAAGGAGATAGCGGAAGGAGGAAAGAAAAGAAGGGAAGGAGGGAGGAAAGGAAGGAAAGAAAGAAAGGGGGGCGAGGGAAGGAAAGAAGGAAGGAAGGAGGAAAGAAGAGAGGAAGGCAGGTGGAGGGAGGAAAGAAGGAATAGTCAAAACAGATTGGGTCAATTTGACCCGGAAGGACGACAGGAGTGTTAAAGCAGTGTAGAACATTATACATACAAGTAAAATAAAAAAAAATAAAAATAAAAAACTAACATCGAAAAAGGAACATGTTGGATCATTATATTTCTACAGTTAGATCCTGTATTAATGTCACTGTGATAGTCCTTGCCCTGTCGTTTTTATGTATTCTGTCCATTTCTCCCATTTCCGGCAGCATTGATCCTCTTGAATCCTTATTTTATGAGTCGTTTGTTCCATAATGTGTATTTCGTCCATTATTTTCATCCAATCTTCTTGTGTTGGTGGGTCTGTCTTGTACCACCTTCTCGTGATTGCCTTTTTGCAGGCTACTAGCATCATTTTCATTATGTACCTGTCGTCTTTTAATATATATATGTCTTTTTTTAGGGGGGCACAAAGACAGTGGTTTGCATCAACTGAATGCTAAGAACAAGTTGCAGCTCAGCATTGTGTGCAAAGTTGTTCTAGTCATATGTCAGAAATAAAAAGTAATTAATAAAACAAACTTGGGAAGATGTTCAAGGGATAAAAACATTATCATATACAGTACAGGCCAAAAGTTTGGACACACACCTTCTCATCCAATGCGTTTTTCTTTATTTTCATGACTATTTACATTGTAGATTCTCACTGAAGGCATCAAAACTATGAATGAACACATGTGGAATTATGTACTTAACAAAAAAGTGTGAAATAACTGAAAACATGTCTTGTATTTTAGATTCCTCAAAATAGCCACCCTTTGCTTACTAGAATATAAGACATGTTTTCAGTTATTTCACACTTTTTTGTTAAGTACATAATTCCACATGTGTTCATTAATAGTTTTGATGAATTTACAATGTCAATAGTCATGAAAATAAAGGAAACGCATTGAATGAAAAGGTGTGTCCAAACTTTTGGCCTGTACTGTACGTAAATGAAGGCCATTCAAAGGCTCAATTATGAGTCATTAGTTGTTGCAGCAAATCTTTTGGTTGGTTTTCTTACCACAAATTCACACTAAATTTGGTTTCAATAACCACATTTCTGTATTTTCGGACTGCTGAGAAATCCCCTTATTTCCAATATACACAGGAAAGCCCCACATCCCCTGAATTGCTTATTTCTCTAGTTTGTCGTTGTAAAATGTAAGGAGGCTGTGATTAT
The DNA here is from genome assembly GCF_030273125.1 of Centropristis striata. Taxonomy (NCBI): domain Eukaryota; kingdom Metazoa; phylum Chordata; class Actinopteri; order Perciformes; family Serranidae; genus Centropristis; species Centropristis striata. The sequence continues at coordinate 3,331,307 of NC_081529.1, forward strand.
CCTAGAAGACACAGAGGGTCAATTTATACAGTGAGGTCAAGTTTTAAAACAATTGCTCTCACCTCAATGAAATGGCTACTATGAGGACTAATATATTCACACATGGATAAGATTAGGCCCAATAAATCCACAAGAGTCTCAGCTTTCCAGTGTTACCCAATTCAAAGACTGTTTACGGACCCCAGTATGCAGAAATAGTTATATACAAAGGGGAATTTATGGGTACTCATAGAACCAATTTTCTTTCAGATATTGCCCTCTTCCTGACAAGATATTTTGAGGATTGAGGTTATATTCATTGGGTCTCCTAGTTTCACACAACATCCTCTGAAAGACAGAATCTCGGCCAGGTTGTCGGTAGGGGTGGGCAATATGGCCCTAAAAGAATATCACGATATTTCAGGCAATTTTTGCGATAACGATATTCTTGACGATATTATGAAATACTTAAAAAGATATAGAAATGATGGGTTTTTTTTAGTCTGTATAAATAAATAAAAATCTAAAATGTAGTGTGAAGTGCAAATCTCAACAGTTACCAAATAAAAAAAAATGTATGAGAAAATAATAATAATAACCATTTAGGGGTTTCGGGGGCATATTTTAATGACATTTTGTAAAGGAGAATAAAGGTTCTTGTATGTTTTATTTAAGACATCTTATTTTGACAGTCTTCTTGTAAGTTCTGTGGTAGATTCTGTTAACCCATTGAAGCCTGGAAAGCGTTTACGTTGTTTTGTAGTATTTTGTATAAGCTCTCAAATACTTTTTGAATTTCATTTCTATCTGCTACAGAGGCTGAAAAATCTATTATTTAGTAGAAGAGTTCACACTTTTTTTCCCAGAATTTTTCCAGAATTTCAAGAAAATTAGAGGCTTATTTTAAAATCGCCCAGCGGTTTTTCAGGCCTCAATGGGTTTACACACTGTGCTCTTATTTTGAAAGCTGCATGTGTTTAGCGACAGAGAGTAAATAGCTTTTTGTGATTAAAATGTAATTGTTCGCTATTGTTAACCTTACGCCACTACATCAAGAAGTAGGAATGTTGCCAATATCATGATATGCATTTTTTTAACCATGAAAAAAATATACCGATATTATCGTGAACGATACGATATGGCACACCCCTAGTTGTCGGATTGTTATTTGTTATTTTGTGTTCCTTCCCAGGACCAAGTGGACCATCTGAGGGATCTGAACATCCCCGCCTGCTCCATCAACTCCAAGCTCCCAGCAGGCGAGCGCCGTCTGATCTTGGCTGACTTGGGTAGCAGCAGCCCCAAGCTGAAGCTGCTCTACATCACTCCAGAGATGGTGGCGTCTCCTTCCTTCCAGCCCTGTCTGACGGGCCTGTGCTCCCGCGGCCTGCTGTCTTACCTGGCTGTGGACGAGGCTCACTGCGTCTCCCAGTGGGGACATGATTTCAGGCCCGACTACCTTAAACTGGGAGAGCTGCGTGGTCGCTTGCCAGGAGTTCCCTGTTTGGCCCTGACGGCGACAGCGCCCAAGAATGTACAAGAAGACATTGCTAAGTCCCTGAGGCTGAACTCGCCGCAGACTTTTGTAACACCTGTCTTCCGCAGTAACTTGCACTATGATGTGATCTTCAGGGAGCTGCTGCCGAACCCGTACGTCCACCTCCACGCCTTCATCCAGAAGGAACTGGGACTGAACAGCGGCTCTAGTGGAAAGGTCTGGATTGTTTCTGTGGAACTGCTCCTTTTCTCTGAATGATGTATCACCAGCTCTGCAAGACCTCATTCATCTATTCTTCTTTTTTTACATTTTACTGTAGACTATCACACTTATCAACCAAAATTGTCTTATTACAGATGTACAGTACAGGCCAAAAGTTTGGACACACCTTCTCATTCAATGTTTTTCCTTTATTTTCATGACTATTGACATTGTAAATTCATCAAAACTATTAATGAACACATATGGAATTATGTACTTAACAAAAAAGTGTGAAATAACTGAAAACATGTCTTATATTCTAGTAAGCAAAGGGTGGTTACTTTGAGGAATCTAAAATACAAGACATGTTTTCAGTTATTTCACACTTTTTTTGTTAAGTACATAATTCCATATGTGTTCATTCATAGTTTTGATGCCTTCAGTGAGAATCTACAATGTAAATAGTCATGAAAATAAAGAAAAACACATTGAATGAGAAGGCGTGTCCAAACTTTTGGCCTGTACTGTATATCGACGTATTTACTGGTTGCCAGTGTGTTTAAGATAGTGCAGAACCGTTTTTAAATGTAAAACATGGATGTGTTCCACTCCCCAAACTATCAAACTATTTAAAATGTCAGAAAAAATATTTACTATGTCCTAATACATTATTATGTCAAAAGCAGTATACCAAACATAGCATACTCATACTGTAACTGTTTACATTGTGCAGTATGACACACAATCCTCTGTGCAGCATATATATTTTTTATTTTTTTAAATTATTTTTATTAACGAAGAAACAAAGAAAAGAACAGTGGATTACTTATTAGGAGCCACAATATGAAAACAAAACACTAAAACACAATTCTAGACAACAAAGACTCAGAAACATATTTACAAATTAGACAATGTACACACAAATAACATACAAAGAATAATATAAAGGATAACCACAACAACAAAAATGAAAACAACGATACACCAGTACAAAGCCACACGGCGAAAAACAGACAGACGACCAAAAAAAGCATATATGAGCAAGACGGTCAAAGCCTCAATGTTATGACAAAGTAATATGTCTTAATCATATATGCATATTACATGCCACAGTACAACTTTGTAAGAAACATAAACCGATATTTTCTCTTGAACACGAGAACAAGAACCCTGGTTTCTTTAACTGACTGCATGTAATATTTCTGACCAGGGTTGTGGGATTGTGTACTGTCGGACCAGGGAAGGCTGTGAAACAGTGGCTCACCAGCTGACCAAGCTCGGAGTCTTGTCCAAACCGTATCACGCAGGTAATACTGCTTTCCTCCATGCATGTGTAGGATTTGAAAACACAAGAATCGGGCTCAGATGCTTGACTTTCATTTTGCAGGTCTGAAGGCAGGAGATCGCACAGAGGTCCAGAGTGATTGGATGCAGGGGAAGGTGCTAGTTATTGTAGCCACCATCAGCTTTGGCATGGGAGTAGACAAGGCCAATGTCAGGTGAGCCAACAAGGTTTTGATGTATAATTTAGTAGTGGCTACATAATTTAAAGGTGTAATATGTAACATTTTGCACTAAAATGACTAAAATCAACCAGACCTTTATTATATACAGTACAGGCCAAAAGTTTGGACACACCTTCTCATTCAATGTTTTTCCTTTGTTTTCATGACTATTGACATTGTAGATTCATCAAAACTATGAATGAACACATGTGGAATTATGTACTTAACAAAAAAGTGTGAAATAACTGAAAACATGTCTTATATTCTAGTAAGCAAAGGGTGGTTACTTTGAGGAATCTAAAATACAAGACATGTTTTCAGTTATTTCACACTTTTTTTGTTAAGTACATAATTCCATATGTGTTTATTCATAGTTTTGATGCCTTCAGTGAGAATCTACAATGTAAATAGTCATGAAAATAAAGAAAAATGCATTGAATGAGATGGGTTTGTCCAAAATTTTGGCCTGTACTGTAGTTTGTTTACATTATTCCAAATGTTTAAATTAATGTTCAAACCCAGAGAAATATGGAATTTTATTCAAAGTAACGATGTGTTACATTTGGTCACCTATCAATTTGGGTTGTGCCGATAGTCAATGCCATTGTCCAATAATGATGGCTGACAATTATTTATAGTGCTTAAAAAGTAACAGTTCTGATTAATTTAATGGTGCACAGACTTGTTTTGCAAGTGCTGTCGCATCAACAAATCTAAAGTTAAGAAGATCATTTGTTCAAACTATGGAAAAAGCACGAATAAATGTGACATGAATAAAACTTTTATACTCATCCATTCATTTTTCTGCCTGAGTCACATCTGATAGATTATCATCACCATTAGTGGTTGTTTAACAATGAAAACAACAACTTCCATGACTCCATGTTACTTCATGATGTCATTAACCCATTGAAGCCTGGAAAGCGGATACGTCGTTTTGTAGTATTTGTATAAGCTCTCAAATACTTTTTGAATTTCATTTCTATCTGCTACAGAGGCTGAAAAATCTATTATTTAGTAGAAGCGTTGACACTTCAATTTAATTTCCAGAAAAACTTCAGGTTTTAGGGGCTTATTTTAAAATCGCCCAGAGGTTTTTTCAGGCGTTTTAGGCGTCAATGGGTTAAAGCCTGTCTTTATTATTATTTTTATTTAGAGATGACAGAAATGACATACTGTGCTTTTAAGTTTGCATGTACTTATGTTGTCATTAATCCTGCAGGTTTGTAGCTCACTGGAACCTGGCTAAGTCCCTGGCCAGTTACTACCAGGAGTCGGGGCGAGCAGGGAGAGATGGACTGCCCTCCTCCTGTCGCACATACTACTCCCCAAAAGATAAGGACCAACTGAACTTCCTTATCCGCCAGGAGGTTTCCCGCAAACAGGTCAGCAGTAGGGCTGGGCGATATGGCCCTAAAAGAATATCACGATATTGCAGGCTATTTTTGCGATAACGATATTCTTGACGATATTAGGAAATACTTAAAAAGATATAGAAAACATGATTTTTTTTTTTAGTCTGTATAAATAATTAAAAATCTAAAATGTAGTTTGAAGTGCAAATCTCAACAGTTGCTAAATACGAAAAAATTTACTCTTGACTCTTGAGTATGAGCAAATAATAAAAAATAACCATTTAGGGGTTCCGGGGGCATATTTTAATGACATTTTGTAAAGGAGAATAAAGGTTCTTGTATGTTTTATTTAAGGCATCTTATTTTGACAGTCTTCTTGTAAATTCTGTGGTGGATTATCTGTGCTCTTATTTTGAAAGCTGCATGTGTTTAGCGACAGGGAGTAAGTGGCTTTTTGTGATTAAAACAACTTTAACCACTACATCAAGAAGTAGGAACGTTGCCAATATCATGATATGCATTTTTTTTAACCATTAAAAAAATATACCGATATTATCGTGAACGATACAATATGGCACACCCCTAGTCAGCAGCACAGTAATTAAGAGTGCAAAAAACTCATATGAAACTCTATTTATAAACATCTTGTGAACTTGTCTGCAGGCAAAACGTGGCTTTGAAAAAGAGACGGACAAATCGGCCATTAAAGACTTTGATGCCATGGTGTCGTACTGTGCTCAAGAAGCGTAAGTAAAGATCACGCATGCATGCAAGTCACTTTTTGTTTATTGTGTAGAAAAGTCAAAGCATCACATGATTACATACTGTTTCCACCCATTGCACATAATATAACATGCCGTTTTATACATTAAACATCTCTCTCATTACATGCATGTTTTTCAAAATAATAGTCCATTTTGGTTTTTGCACAGCAGAGGGCAGACTTGATCTCTGTTGTGAAGTGTGTAAAGGAACACTTTGAGCTTACCTAACTTTATGTCAGACTGCCAACTCTCATTCCTTCAGAATGATACATAATGAGGTTTAGAAAAACATTTACAAACTAATTTGGCTCTCCCCTTCATATCTCACTTTATGCAACTCACTGCAGTTTTTTTACAGCTCACACCCCATGCATTTGCTTGCATTATGAAAGACACTTGGGGTTTCCTCAGGTCAGACGTGTTGTTGTTGCCCTGTAAAGCGCAGGGATGCTCCAAGGAATGTAGATTCTCCTGAAAACCTGGCAGCTTTGGCAGGTGTGTCAGGTTGAAATCCTTCTCCGTGTTTGACAGCTGTTTTGTTTTCCGAGGGTTGGGCTCCTCTGGTGCCACTGAACACACCCTGTATGAAGCTGTGTTGCTTGCTCAAATGTCTAATATAGGAGCATAATATTGGAGTTTTCATTTGCTCAAGCTTGTGAGAGCTGCAGAGAAAGCCAGCAGTTGTCTCGTCATGTTAGATTTCCCCCGTGGGGAGCACATTCGCTCAAATGTTGGATGCCTTTGTCCTGGCCTTGCGACAGCAGCAGCAGCAGCAGCAGTTCACGCAGGTGAGCACCGTAATGAGCAGGACCACCACTGCAGGACAGCAAACGTATACAGCATCATTACATTACATTACATGTCATTTAGCAGACGCTTTTGTCCAAAGCGACTTACAATAAGTGCATTCAACCTGATGGTACTAGACATAGACCATAGGAATCAAGTACGATAGATAGATAGATGGATAGATGGATAGATAGATGGATGGATGGATGGATGGATGGATTACTTTATTCATCCCCGAAGGGAAATTCGGTTGTCACAGCAGTCCGGTATTCAAGTACAATAAAATACAATAGAATAAAATACTGAGGTAGCATAAATAAAAACAACAATAGAAAAAAACACAGAATAGAACAAGAACAAGGACACTTAATAAGTTAAAAAAAGAACATCATCAGTTGGTAGGATGGTTGGCAAGATGATGGTAATAATTAAACTGGTGATATGATGGCAACAATGCTATAGTGACTAGACGGTATATAATAATAATAATAGTACAGTATATAATATAATAATATATATATAATATAATATAATATGTAATAATAGATAATAAACAATATAAAAATAAAATGAGAAAATATAAATAAAGTAATTACAAGTAAAAATAATATAATATATAATAATAATAGTAATAATAATAATAATAATAATAATAAATAAGGCCGGTATAATAATAATAATAGTAGTATATTACAGTATATAGTAATAATAGTAATAATAATGGCAGCAACAGTATATATAATAATAATAATAGTAATAATATTAATAACATAGCAAAGTGTCGTGCAAAGGTTTAGTGCATCTCAGTAATGTTGGTTCTGGCAGAGGTAGATGAATTGTAGAGTCATGACCAACTCATTTATAATAATAATACAGAAATGAGTAAAAATGACTCACAGATGAAGGTTAAGAGGATGAAGAAGGCTCCCAGCTCTATGGGGTTGGCGTTGGGCAGATTATGCAGCTTGAACCATATCCTGTTCAGGATGCTCAGCGTCTGCTCTCTGGCGTCCATCCTGCTGAGGTGGAAACATTTACAGTGGAAAGGTCACGCTTGAATTTGGTTTACACAGTGTCTCGTGTGTTTGCCTGCGTTCAGTGTCATCAGGATGTAACTCCTGTTGCTTGTAACTCACTCCCGGAGTGGCTGGGGTGTGTTGACACAAGCACCTAACTGTTACTGTTTCTCAATCTTTAGGTTCCTTTTTTAAGGGAAAGTATATAAACTTTATTACAGGCTCTAGACCCAATAGCAAGACATACAACATACAAAAAACAACAGATGCATAAACACATTCAAACATACTCTTATTCATGAGAGTTTTAAAAGGCACCCATACCAATGTTTTCCACAGATATGATTTTTTCTTTTTTCTTTATACTTCATTATAATACAGTTTTGTGACTCAGCAAGTCGAGACATAAATTTCAACATCAGGTTCCTCAAGAGAGCCTGTAAAGTGCTTAGCCCTGAGTCACAAAAGAGCTTACTAGCACTGCTACTCCTGGGCTTTTTCACTAGTATCCTCAGTCATTGTATGCTACCTGAAGTTTGCGCAGGGTCTCCTTTTTGTAGCGGACCCATAATGGGGCTGCATACATAGGGGTGCAGTAAGCACGAAACAAGTTTACTTTCACATCGTGCCCAAGATATTTCGTACAGTTAGATACACAGAGGGATTGCCCTGACAGGTAAAACATTGGAAAGTGCAACTTCTGATCTTCCTTGGTCCTACATATCAATACAACACTCTTTTTTTGCATTGTACTGTATGTCAGACTCAACACCATACTTGGAAAGTGAGAGGGTGACAGTGAAAACTGCCTGGGAGTGCACATTATGTAAAGCCTCGTGGTTTTTTGAGCACAGAGTGAGTCTGTTTAGCAGGGCGGTGACACGGTGGTGCTGCTGGTTTAGGGTGTTCAGCATAACTCACAGGTTCACCCCGTCAGGGTTTCTGTAAACCAGTTTAACAACAGAAAATTAAAGGAAAATTAACCTAAAGGCTCTTCCATTACCTGTCTTTTTGTGTTTAATATGTACACACTGTAATGTGTGAAGTTAGTTTGACGGGTGGTGTTCTAAGTATCAGGTTAAACATAATTTACTGTTGACTGTGTCATTGTGCAGTAAATCAAATGACACTGGGTGTGACAGTCTGTGGTTCAGCTCTCTGGATTGCATTTCAAAACATTATACCAAGAATAACAAACGATACACTGTATGATAGTTTAGTTCAGTATGTTGTTAATGGAGCCTGCAGCAGGTTAGCTTAGCTTAGCTTAGCTTAGCTTAGCACATAGACTGTAAAGAGAGGAAACAGCTCGATCATATCATTTCAAAAGTAAAACAATCTGCCTACCGACAACTCTAAAGTTCATTAATTAACACAATAAATCTGGTATGTTCAAATGGGACAAAAGCCGAACCATAAAAAATATTTTGTAATTGGTGATTGATGAAAAGTAGAAAGATTCAGGTCAACAATAACAGCACATATAATATATAAACGATAAGATAAGAACGATAAGAATATAAACGATACAAAGATAACAAGCATATAATACAATGTATATTATAAAGCACAGCTGCATTCACAGAAATTCACAATTTTTTTTTACAATATAGTAATTTAAATGGAGATTTCAGTGTTGGGAGAAAGGATAGAAACTTAAGAGGTGATTTTAAAAAATGCTGTTTATGAATAAAACATTTTTCATATAAAAATTAAATTAATCAGATACTCTTAATACTAACAAACAGTAACTTTAAAGTTAAGGAAGTGCCTGGCAACACTTCAGTTTCCAGTCAAAACACAATATCACAATACTCAAGTGTGTCCATATTCTCTTACACCACTAGTACTGTGGTGCATTATTGTTAAAAACAAAAAAGTTCTTATTGTCGCTGTTGTGTCCTAATTACGCCTGTCAGTGAATGTACCTTTTTTCCTTTAAGGACCCCATTTGATTTTTGGTCATTAAGAAATAATTATGTAAATGACAGCTACAGGTGTGAGATAATGGTGGAGAAAGTGCAATATATGAAGTGAATAGTCACTCTTACTCACATTGAGCTCACGTATATAACTTCACTTAAATAGTGAAAATAAACTATTGACAATTTTGCTGAGGACCTCCTGGAACTCCCTCAAAGACCCCTGGGGGTCTGTGGACCCTGGGTTGAGAACCTCTTAGCTTGTAGACAACATGATCATAAAGCTGAATCAGCAGCTCTCTAAAACTACTCTCTAGCTAAATATTCCAGCCTTCATGAAGGTAAAATCCATTGCATATCTACTGCATATCTTATTCAGTGGTGTCCGAGTGCGACTGAATATCTTCTTGCTATTTTTGTGCATTGGCGCGTCCACTCTGTGCTAATTCTGGTGCAGCAGAATTCACATTAAAAAGATCACTGTGAAGTGTAGTTTGACACAGATATCAAACTTGAGGCTGTTATCACTATAAAAAGTTACCTAATTAGTTAGCTGATGTGGCAGACGACCATGACTGATAAGGATATTTCTGCCCAGTCAGTGCATGACGAGTGTTAACTCTAGTTCCTGTTTGTATTCATTTTTTAAATATAAAGTGCATACTTAAAACCATTTGAATCTGCAGAAATGTTATGGAACTTTGTCTTTTAACCCATTGAAGCCTGGAAAGTGGATACGTCGTTTTGTAGTATTTGTATAAGCTCTCATATACTTTTAGAATCTCATTTCTATCTGCTACAGAGGCTGAAAAATCTATTATTTAGTAGAAGCGTTGACACTTCTGTTGAATTTCCAGAAAAACTTTTTTTTAAGCCCCTAAAACAGGTTTTAGGGGCTTATTTTCAAATCGCCCAGAGGTTTTACAGTCAGTTTTTACAGGCGTTTTAGGCTTCAATGGGTTAATCTGACTTCTGTTATCATTTTCTTTCCCAAGTCTGACTTTTTTTTTAAACTCTTTGTGTTATTATAGATGTGTTTAAACAGTGAGTAACTCCTGCTGTTAGAGTGCCACTGGTATAACTACAGAGCTAGATTTTAAAGCGTGCTACTTTAGCTTCCAAACGTATGTCTGCACCTAACAAGTCTACTTCTGAACACATTCCTCGCATTCCTCTCAACCTGGAGTTTTTCTCAGGTGCAAAAAAAACAGACACACTCACAGTGAAATGCACTTACCCCGTGAGAGTCTCGCTTGCTGCTTTCACACGCTCAGCCCAGCCCCGACTGACTGGCAAAAACTACAAAACAGAAGTAAGCAGACCAGTTGATGAGGAGGAGACAGTGATGAACATGACAAGTCTCCCCTGGAGGAGTTACCTGCTCAGTGTTTTAGGTGCCAGAGTCAGTTTGTTGTTGAAAACGTCAGAGAGAGGAGGGGACCAGCAGACGGAGATAAGCAGGATGAGATTTAGATTAGGACAGATAATTCCTCAGGTACTGATGATACTCTGAGTGGGGGAAAAAAGTGAGATGACACAAAAAAACAAATCCCTTTGACCAATTTAATGCTGCTCTTAATCCTTCTCTGTGTTGCTCCTCGTGTTTTGGCCTTCCTCTCCTCGACTTGTTGTGGTTTTCAGTTGCAGAGTAGTTATCTGCTGTGCCGTTTGACTGCACGCTCCACATTTAGTTCCTCTGCCTGCGAGGCTGTTTTCTCTTTGGCAGTCCTCCCTGGGAGTGACTGTTGCTTCACAGAGTCTTTGTGTGCCTCTCTGCCTTTCCCCACCTCCTTTGGTGAAACTGCTCCTCTCTCTTTCATGGCTGTGGAGACAGCGTTTCCATTTCCAGCAAGGTAGTTTGCATGTTGTTGAAGTGGCTCGTCTAATAATGTGCTGTTTCCCCAAACAGACAGCCGCGTGTGTGTGCACATGTGCGAGTGTACGGCTGTACGGCTGTGTGAATATTGGCTGTTACATAATACTACCTCTGATATAGAATCATGAAGCCTTTCTCTATTCTTACAACAATCACATCCAAAGCTAGGATTTTTTTTTTTTGAACAAGGTCTTTTTATTTAAGATTTTCACATTATACAAAATACAAACATAATAGAAACAGTAACTAATCCCTAGTTGCCACCCCCACCCTCCCATCCATCAGACCTGTACCGCTAAATCAAAGACAGTCATTTAATGTACTTGTTGATAGGGTGAGTCACGTAAACAAAGATAATGGAGACCGAAAGAACATATCGTTAGCCTCATAGCATATTTGCCTAAGTCATATTTGAGCGTTTCGGAAAACAAGAAAAAAAACGATACAAACATCACACTGGTCTTTTTTTGGAACGAACACAGAGTACTTCTGCTCACTGAACGCTATTCCGAAAATATGAACAGGTTCACTACAAAAACTCAAAATCTAACCAAGAATACTTATCTTATATCTTGTCAAAATGTCTTATTTCTAGTCAAAACAAATCTCTTTACAAGTCTCTCTTTAAAAATGTTTTGCTAGCGTTTACATCACTTCATCATACCTTGCCGCAGAAATGTGATTAAAAGTAAAAACACACTTCTCCTAATCCCTTTGACTGACTGAAAGTACATTTATTTATTGAAGAAACATGAACTACCTAACCAGATGAATCAAAGAGAAGACTTATTACTTCACTTGTGGTCAGCAGAGCCCTCTTTCTCATGCGGTTGGCCATGTTTGTATGTAGCGGCAAAAATGCCACACAATGTCAAAGAGATGATAAGGCAGAAAGTGATTTTGGACTCTAACATGTGTTCTGATAAGACAGAAAGATGCAGCAGTAGTAGGAGAGTAAAGTTAGGCAGATATCACAATTTGGCCAAAAAATGACTTAGGCAATTATGCTATGAGGCTAACGATATGTGAGACTACAAGTAAGAGGTTAACATGTATTACAGGGTGACATTTTCTGCTTCCATTTGGTCCACAAAATCCAAGAAAGGCTGCCAGGTTGCATAGAATTTCAAAACAGACCCTTGGAGAGAGTATCTTATTTTTTCTAGCTTCAGATGTTGCATAGTATCTCTAATCCAATGAGAGTATGAAGGAGGAAGAGGATCTTTCCATCTGAACAAAATCAGTCGTCTGGCCAGTAGTGTGCAAAAGGCCACCACATTAGACTTAGCCAAAGCTAGGATTTTAATTGTATTGTGTCCAAAACTCTCTGAAATTGCAGAAAATTAGACTAATTACCTCCCAGATCAAGATTTAATTCATCTGTTGGGTTTTTTTAGTTTTTTTTAGTTTTGTTTGTTTTTTTATTATAACTTTGTTTCACAAACATCAAAAACATACAATTCATTACAAAAGAATTTCACATGTATAATCCACGCCGGGGGGAAGGGCTTACAATAATATATTTAATAGTTCACAAATATCAACTGTTTTGATAGCTTTTTGGTTATTGGACAATTTAATGGAGGCGATGTACTGCCTGAGCTCATGGTGAAAGGCAACAAAAGATGGTTTTCTTCTAGCAAATTTGCATTTATGAATATGAAATTTCGCCATCAGTATGATCAGGTTTATAATAAATATTTCGTTGAGTTTTTATTTATTTTTTTCGAAGAGCCCAAATAGTACATCCCTCCAAAACAACTTAAAATCTTTATAAACATTGCTTGCAATAAAGTTACAAATCTCAATCCAGAGACCTTGGACAAAGGGGCAGAAATACCAAAATAAATGAGTGACAGTTTCAATATTTTCAGAACAGAAAGTGCATTTCACATCAATGTCTCTTTTGAATCTACTAACAATGTGTTGATTGGAAGGATAAAATTTATGAATTTTTTTAATTTAATCTGTTTTTATCACTAGTACATGGACAAATACTGACACCCATACTAAAGATGATAACTCTGTGTCTATTAGCTTTGTTTAGAAGAACAACAGACATTGATCACAGTACTGTGTGGCGGTTACACAATAGATCAATGATGAACTCGATGGTCTGTGTATGATGGAGAGATGTTTGCTGTGCGCTCACAAACCTCACCAGAGTTGACCTTCTAAATGCAGACTCTCATTAGTAACTAAGTTCACACTGTACTATTGTATCCTCGCTCACAGCTGCTGCATCACTAGCCTGTGCTTATTTAGTTTCCAAACCTCTAAAACCAAAGCAGTTTCAGAGCAATTTTGCATTCACATTTTACTCAGTGGCCTCATTTTTCACTGCAGTATATACAGTGGTGGAATGTAACTAAGTACATTTACTCAAGTACTGTACTTAAGTACAATTTTTAGGTATTTGTACTTTACTTGAATATTTCCATTTTATGTAACTTTTTACTTCTACTCCACTATATTTTTTAGGCAAATATTGTACTTTTTACTCTAGGATTTAGCTGCCAGCTTTAGTTACTTTTCAGGTCGAGATTTAACATAATATATATGATCAATGTAAAGTGATTAGACGTTTTCTTAATTAAATATTTTAACAGTATATTAAGTAATTAAGTGAGCCCAATCTTTACAAAATTAAAACACTGCATACTCTAAATCACCAGTACAAATAATGTAATAATATATTTAGAATATATAAAACAATCATAGTGGGTCCATTCTGCATAACCCGAGTACTTTTACTTTTCATACTTTAAGTAGATTTTGATGCTGATACTTTTCTACTTTTACTTCAGTAAGATTTGGATGCAGAACTTTTACTTGTAGTGGAGTAATTTCACAGTGTGGTATTAGTACTTTTACTTAAGTAAGGGATCTGAATACTTTTTCCACCACTGAGTATATATATATATATGTCCTGCACCTCTATAGAAACAGCACAATCATGACTACAAGTACAGAGAACATAGAAATCTTTTTTGTGTGTATAACAGTTATAATTAGGGGTGCACCGATTGCAATTTTCTGGCCGATCACCGATTTTTAAAAAGCCTGACCTGCCGATTCCGATTTTGGCCGATACCGATTTTTTTATAACTCACAGCATACACCTTCAATGTTTGAATCTTATTATATTGAAAAACAATAACACAGCAGTATTTTTCTTTAACAAATAAAGGAAATCACAATGTCTGAGGTAGTTAATAAAATATTGAACTTAAAATAAAGCAACAATTTACAGGACAAACGAACAAAAGAACTGCAACCATAAATAAAGTGGTTTTTGTTCTGTACAACATACAGACAACTAGGGAGGGCATCGATTTTCGAATATTTGAATAGTCATTAAATCATAAAAAATCGAATAGTTCATATCTGGAAGAAAAAAAAGTTGTATTACTGGTGCCTTCCACACGGGGGCAGCGTTACATTTGGAGTTATTATCTAGGTAGATAAGATCGGTTTGACGTAAAGGAATCGGCCGATCGCCGATCCCGCAATATTAAGGAAATCTGCGCCGATCGATCGGTGCACCCCTAGTTATAATGTAATAAAGCGTAGAGGAAAAAAATCACAAATTGAATTACTTTGATAATAAATTTCACATAAATTGGAAAATGAAATAAAATAGAAAATGAAAAAATAAAATAGAATCTATATATACAACATTTTTTACAATTGCCAACAATTGTTTTTCCCAATGTTGGAAAAAATGAGGCTCCACATGCTTTAAATATTGATCTATTTACATTTTTACAACCTATACTAACCTATCTTGTCCTCTCCTCTCTGCTCTGTGAAAGATTTGCTGATTTCTTATCATGTGACTGTTAGTCAAGTCAAGTCAAGTCAAATTTATTTATATAGCGCATTTACAGAGGGCTGAGCCGCACCAAAGTGCTTCACATAAAAGTGCAAAAAGTGCAATAAAATACAGAATTGACAAAGGTAAAAAGAAGCAAAACAAAACAAAACAAAAAAACTGTTATTCTGAGCGGAGTCATTAATGGCTTCACAGAGTGCAGAATTGTATGTTTTTTACAGTATGTAGTTACTGCAAACAGTTTATTTTTGAAAGAATTTTAAATGAGACGTATCGAATAAAGTCATTTTTTAAGAAATATCACCATTTTGACCCACCTAACCTTACTGACAAGCTTAAGTGACACATGATGCGTTCAAGGACTGTTGAAAAGTTGAGAAAATAACGATCATTTTACAGTTTCTGGCTATAAAACATCTACAAAAAGTCCTTCGTCCCCTCTGCAATAACCACCCTGAACAACAAAAAAAGAACACTCAGTTGCTTTTAACAGCCCCCCCTCCTTTTTAGCATGATTGTACACATTTTTGTGTTTTTAATGTTTGTGTGTTTCTTATATGAGCCTGTCAAAAACGAATTTCTGTCACTCGTGACAGACAATAATAATCTATCTATCTATCTATCTATCTATCTATCTATCTATCTATCTATCTATCTATCTATCTATCTATCTATCTATCTATCTATCTATCTATCTATCTATCTATCTATCTATCTAAAACTGTTTATAATCAGAAGGATGCATTCTTTTTTCAGCAGGTCGTGGCATTCAGAGGATTAATAAGCAGTATCTGTCTGTTTCTGCCCACCAGTTGTCGCCATGCAACCATCTCCAAGTTCTTTGGGGACAAGACGCCAAACTGTGCAGGTGCCTGCGACTACTGTCGTAACCCCAAAGTGGTGCGTGCCCAGCTGGAGAGGGCGGCGACCCTCAGCACCAAGACTGAAGCTCAGAACAAGCCTAAAGGACCCTTCGGCTTCCAGCAGGACCTCTACGAAGGAGGAAGGAAGGGCTACGGCTTTGAAAGGCAGGAAAGCTTGTGGGACATTTGACCCACTTGGTTTACCTTAAAGTAGTGTTGAACCTGTAGCTCGACACCAAGGATATAATAGTTTTGGATTTTTCATTAGTTTTAGTTTTAATTTCGTTGTGAATTTTTGTCTTCATCAGTTAGTTTTAGTTAGTTTTTAGAGTGAATTTTCTAGTTTTAGTTTAGTTTTTATTTTTTGAGAATGCTTAGTTTTAGTTTAGTTTTTATTAGTTTTATTTTTTTTGTTATGGGCTATGTGTTCGGTGCCAGATTCAAAGAGGTCATAATAAATTTTGCCTTTATTTCCTTTGGTTTATCATCTCAGCCCCAATAAGGTTATTAACTCTTACAGTTCTGGGTGTTTTGAATTTTGGTTCCAGTCTCAGTAAACATATTTACCATGTGTTGCATGTTCAAATAGAAACACTGAATTATGAATGAAAAAAGTTGACAAAAACGAAAACTAAGGACATTTTCACTATAATTTTAGTTAGTTTTAGTTCGTTTTGTAACCACACAATACAGTTTCAGTTAGTTATCGTTTTTTTAAAAACTCTAGTTTTTATTTTTATTTCAGTTAACGAAAATGTTTTTTCAAATCTAGTTTTCGTTATTTCGTTAGTTTTCGTTAATTATAATAACCTTTCTTGACACTGACCTCACACCTTGCAGGTACGATGAAGAGGGCGGTAGTGGTGAAGAGGACACCTCAAAGAGGAAAGCCGAGTTTTCAGACCTCTTCAAGAAGCAGATGAACATGCGGAAGGTGAATCATGATAATGAACTATATTTTCTATGCTCTAGAACAGTAGTTCTCAACCTTTTTGAGTCGCGACCCCCAATTTAACATGCATGTTGTCCGCGACCCCCGCTCACTGAACACAATCTCACACACACAGTTCAGATCACCCAAAAAAGAAACACAATGACCAAAAAAAGACACAAATTGACCACGAAATGATCAAAAAAGACATAAAATGACCAAAAAAGACACAAAATGACCAGAAAAGACACAAAATGACCAAAAAAAGACACAAAATGACCCAAAAAAGAAACACAATGACCAAAAAAAGACACAAATTGACCACAAAATGATCAAAAAAGACACAAAATGACCAAAAAAGACACAAAATTACCAGAAAAGACACAAAATGACCAAAAAAAGACACAAAATGACCCAAAAAAGACACAAAATGACCCAAAAAAGAAACAAAATTACCAAAAAAAAGACACAAAATGACAAAAAAAGACACAAAATGACAAAAAAAAAGAATTAAAATGACCAAAAAAGTCCCAAATTGACCACAAAATTATCAAAAAAACCCAAAATGACCAAAAAAGACACAAATTGACCACAAAATGATCAAAAAAAGAAACAAAAAAGACATAAATTGGCCACAAAATGATCACCCCAATTGGGGTCCCGACCCCAAGGTTGAGAATAGCTGCTCTAGAAAAACAACTCCGTGAGGTATGTGTGTTGTGTTTTGTGCATCTGTTAGCCAGCTGTTGGCAGCAGAAGCCAGGCGCCCTGTTAGTGAGCATCGTGGTAAATCACTCCCACATGTTCGCTGGTTTTGAAGTAAAACTATTTGCCGGCAGGTCCGAGTGGAGCTTTAGAAGTTTACAACACAACATCAGTAAAAAACAGGAATGCAACGATTGTGAAACAAAGAAACCAACATAAATAATAAATAAAAGATCAGGATGTGTGGTGATGGAAATGAGGCCTTTGTGGCCCTGTTCCCACGCCATTCACAACTTTATTTAAATCTCTTCACGTATTGATCTAACAGGTTGAAGTGATATTCCACCAAAAAAATACTATTTTCAATCCAATCCAATCCACTTTATTTATATAGCACAATTTTAGCAAACACAAGGTTTCCAAAGTGCTGCACAAACAATAAATACATAACACGATACAAAGAGATGTAGTAAACAATAGAACAGTAAGATGCAATAAGATAAAAGAGATTAAAAATGGGATAAAAATAAATAAAATAAAATGTAAAATATACTGCCCGCACAAAATAAAATATGCACGAATACAATAAAATCATAAAATCATAAAATCAACATAAAATCAACACTCTACATGGTGTTAAAAGCCAACGAGAAGAGGTGGGTTTTAAGAAGAGATTTTGGTTATTAAATGCCAACCTCATGTAGGCTTGGAAGATGGCTGAAACCAAATATATATGACTTATTGTTGTTACGGTGCATTTACACCAAAAATAAAGAGACTTTCCCTTAATGCGAGACACCGTGTTGATACCAACAACGTTTCTTTTAGCTCTTTTATCTTTCCGTCATCAACCATGCAGTATGATCCTAAAATACACAGTTTTTATGCTGTGATTTAGTTGCAAAAAAACCAACATGATCTCACAGAAATCCGTGAAATAGCCACGGATTTCGCTTAACTCAAAATCCGTGGAATAGCCACGGATTCGCTCAAATTTCTGTGAAACTGACACGGATTTCGCTACAATGCAAGTTAATGACAGTCATATCCCGTGGCTATCCCGTGGTAGTGATTATGTACATTCACTGAGTGAATATTTAGAAAATAAAACATATATTTCTCGCTACAAATGTGATCAAAATCCATTTTTATGCAGAAACTAAGTCAAAATATTGATTTTTCACTAAAAATGAGAGAACTGTCCGCCATGTTTTTTGTTCTGACCGCCGGGACCTTGAAAGTCACGTGACTTGGAACAAACCAATAGCCACGGGATATGACATGATATAATCCGTGTCAGTTTCACAGAAATTTGAGCAATTCCGTGGCTATTCCACCGATTTTGAGTTAAGCGAAATCCGTGGCTATTTCACGGATTTCTGTGAGACCAGGTTGAAAAAAATAGTCAAAAAGGATGCCAAATTAACTTCATCATGATGCTGATGTGTGTCTGCAAGACGACTAGAAAACAACTTTCAAAAAGCTTGTTTTCTCAACAGAGCTCCGGCTCGAGTTGAAAACTTTCAACTTGCGAGTGACATAAATTTCATGCAAATTTCATGTATTCAGGTCATTCATGTTGCGTTGCTGTGCCAAAATAGCTTTGAATTTTTGTGCACACACTGTTAAGCTGACAAATGGAGCGAAAAGTAACATATAATTCTTTTTGTTGTAATTTTTTGCGCATTTTGTGCCTCTATTCTATAGGATAGTGGCAGTAGAAAGGTGACAGGATATGAGGGAGAGATGCAACTAGCTGAACCCTCAAACAGGTTTATTTGTCAGTATGTGGAAGTGTCTCTTCTCTGGACAGTTTGCATTGTTTGATTGGAAATTTGCTTTGTGAATCCCAGAATGAACTTCTGTCTGTGCTCATGTTTCTTTAGGGAACTGAAGGTCAGAGGGCAGACTTTGTTCCCCCAGGTAAATATCAACACAGGCATAAAGTAATTAACCAGTGGATATCCAGGCCAAGGTTATAATAGTTTTGGATTTTTCATTAGTTTTAGTTTTAATTTCGTTGTGAATTTTTGTTTTCAAATTCAGTTAGTTTTAGTTCGTTTTTAGAGTGAGTTTTCTAGTTTTAGTTTAGTTTTTATTTTTTGAAAATGCTTCGTTTTAGTTTAGTTTTTATTAGTTTTAGTGTTAGTTTTAGTTTTTTTGTAATGGGCTATGTGTTGGGTGCCAGATTCAAAGTGGTCATAATAAATTTTGCCTTTATTTCCTTTGGTTTATCATCTCAGCCCCAATAAGGTTATTAACTGTTTTGAATTTTGGTTCTAGTGTAAACATCCCAGTCTCAGTAAACATATTCACCATGTGTTGCATGTTCAAATAGAAACACTGAATTATGAATGAAAAAAGTTGACAAAAACGAAAACTAAGGACATTTCCACAATAATTTTAGTTAGTTTTGTAACCACGCAATACAGTTTCAGTTAGTTATCGTTTTTTTAAAAACTCTAGTTTTTATTTTTATTTCACTTAACGAAAATGTTTTTTCAATTCTAGTTTTCTTTATTTCGTTAGTTTTCGTTAACTATAATAACCTTGATCCAGGCTGATATTTAATGTATGTAACTGGTGTTTCCTGCTGTGTAGATGCTGACTGCCCACTCAGAGAGGCCAGCAGCCAGAGGATCCCCCGACTCACTGTGAAGGTACTTGAACGCAGCAAACACATTCCTCATACCTGCTGCATTCATTAACACGTCTGCAGGAATTCAGTGACTCATGTGTCATGAGATGTGAAGACGGGAGGCGGAGCCAGCGTTTCAACTGAGAGATTGATGTAAAAAAAGACAAAGAATGAGACTGCAGTAGATGAAATGCAGAAATGTTGCATCCTGCAAACATTTCTGTCAAATGATGTCTTTCTACTGGATTAAAAGAATGTTTTTATTGAATAAAACCTGTAGCTTTTCTTGACAATTTTTGTTTGAATTTATGTACACTACTGGTCAAAAGTTTTAGAACACATCAACTTTTCCAGAATTTAATTGAAAATGATGCAGTTTAATGT
This sequence comes from Centropristis striata, assembly GCF_030273125.1. Classification (NCBI taxonomy): domain Eukaryota; kingdom Metazoa; phylum Chordata; class Actinopteri; order Perciformes; family Serranidae; genus Centropristis; species Centropristis striata. Next base: position 3,351,568 of record NC_081529.1, read on the forward strand.
CTCAGTGTACTCTGAAATTAATGCACATTTGCAACATTTAAAATTCTTTATCGAGCATGATAGTGTTTTGAAAGTAAAAAAAAGATTCAAAATCACATTTTATGTTGGACTAAAGGACTAAAAAAAGACATAAAATGACTAAAAAAAGACACAAAATGACCAAAAAAAGACACCAAAAGACACAAAATGACTAAAAAAAGACAAGATAACCAAAAAAGACACAAAATGACTTACAAAGACATGAAAAAAATTAAAAAATGGACAAGACTCCATAGAGTTAAGTTGTTAACCCATTTCTTGTTCCCTGAAAAAGGCCTACTTGTATAATTCTGAAATGTACATTATTTTTCAGTTTTGGTTAAGCTTACCTTTTTTTATTTACCTCTGGCAGTTCACCACTTACCTTTGTACCCTTTCAAGCTGTTCATTTGACTTGAACTGCTTGAATTTCAATAAAAAACTGGAAAAATTGGGGTGTTCTAAAACTTTTGACCGGTAGTGTATGTGTATTATTTCCCAGGCCAGAGAGCACTGCCTCTCCCTCTTGCAGGAGGTGCTGTATGGCCACCAGGGGGCAGGAGACGCATTCAGGTAATTATGCAGACACACGTTACAAACTTACACAGTCATGGAAGAAATATAAGATCATTTTTTTCTTAAATTTCTTATTCATTTTACTACCTGTGACAACCGAAGGTACATTTGTTTGGACAAATATAATGATAACAACAAAACTAGCTCATAAGAGTTTAATTTAAGAGCTGATATCTAGACGTTTAACATGGTTTCTTTTGTTGTTATCATTATATTTGTCCAAATAAATGTACCTTTAGTTGTACCAGGCATTAAAGTGAACAAGAAAGCAAGCAGAAGACAAGGGTGGTCTAATAATTTTTCCATGACTGTATGCATTGTGACCTTTCTTTCCTCACAGTAGCTCTACATTGTCTTTTATGTCTTCTTTATTAGTGATGCTGTGTCTTTAGCAGTGGACATGGAACACGAGGTCTTCAAGAGCAGCAAGTCCGCCAACTTGTACAAAGCTGCTGTCCTAAAGAAGGTAATTACTGAGTGAATTATAAGACTATGGGCGGTTGAGCAGTGACCCCACATTAAAGTCTTTATAGACTTTATAGTGTCTTAGTTTTGCCCCTTTTTGTAGTTGTTTTGTGTCTCTTTACACGTCTTTGTTGTTGTTTTGCCCCCTGTGTGTCTTTGCAGCTTGTATCTTTGGTAACACTTTACAATAACCATCATTTATAAATGGTAAACAGATAGTTTATTAACGTTTAATCATCATTTGTAAGCCGTATATAGGCAATTTATAACGGTAAACAGAAAATGTATTAATGTTGAACTATAATTCATGAATGCCAAATAGATGGTATATTAATGTCAGTTGATAGTTACTTTACCATTAACAAACAATGACATTATAATTATTAGTTTATTAATAGTTTTGCACTCATTTTAACATTTTTAACACCATATTAAGTGTGTTAAGGATTTTGAAATCATTCATATACCTTGAAGAAATTGGTTTAAAACATTTAACGATTAAATATGTATGTAAATGGTTTATAAAAAATCTATAAACATCACTTAGATGGTTATTGTAAAGTGTTACCATATCTTTTTCTGTGTTTTGAAGTCTTTTTGGGTGTCTTTGCATTTGTTTGTTTTTTCTTCGTCGTCCCTTTGAGTCTCTTCGTGTTTCTGTATATTTCTCTTCGAGTGACATTTTTTGTAGGTGAAGACCAGGGGCCTAACCCTGACACAAGCCCCTTTCAGACTGCAATTTCAAGCCTCGATATTTACGCCTCTGTGATGTTTCGCCTTCAGTCTGAACGTCCGAGAGGCGTTACTGGGGGACCAAGTGATCCTGATAGATAGATAGATAGATAGATAGAGAGATAGAGAGAGAGAGAGAGAGAGAGAGAGAGAGAGAGAGAGAGAGAGAGACAGAAATTGCAGTGTAGCAGCAGCATTACACACAGAGACAATAACAACACAATTAAATAAAAAGAACAACCTACTCATACTTCAAGCCATAAAATATAAAAATACAATTAAAATACAATAAAAAATAAAGTGTCTAAAGAAGGAGTATGTATTAAGGAGTAGAATAGAATCCTGGCTACTGTTAGGCTCATACAGCAATCTATTCTTGGCTTTGCTTGTCCCAGCATCCTTCGTAGGAAACAGTAAGATGCAAGTAACTTATATCTTGTTTTAAAGGTATCTGAGGTCAAAAAATCAGCACCTGGAGAAAAAGGAGATGCTACTGCTAGCAGCAGTAGTAGTGAATCCAGAGAAAATGAGTCAAAACTCTCAGAGGAAGCACCCTCATCATCTTCTATATCTTCTTTTTCTGAGGACCTGCAGGGGTTTACATCTGCAACTGAGATCTATTCAGTAAGACCCACTTCACTAAACACACTTCACCTAGTCCACAACAAGGTTATAATAGTTTTGGATTTTTCATTAGTTTTAGTTTTAATTTCGTTGTGAATTTTTGTTTTCAAATTCAGTTAGTTTTAGTTAGTTTTAAGAGTGAGTTTTCTAGTTTTAGTTTAGTTTTTATTTTTTGAAAATGCTTAGTTTTAGTTTAGTTTTTATTAGTTTTAGTGTTAGTTTTAGTTTTTTTGTAATGGGCTATGTGTTGGTACGAGATTCAAAGAGGTCATAATACATTTTGCCTTTATTTCCTTTGGTTTATCATCTCAGCCCCAATAAGGTTATTAACTGTTTTGAATTTTGGTTCTAGTGTAAACATCCCAGTCTCAGTAAACATATTCACCATGTGTTGCATGTTCAAATAGAAACACTGAATTATGAATGAAAAAAGTTGACAAAAACGAAAACTAAGGACATTTCCACAATAATTTTAGTTAGTTTTAGTTAGTTTTGTAACCACACAATACAGTTTCAGTTAGTTATCGTTTTTTTAAAAACTCTAGTTTTTATTTTTATTTCAGTTAACGAAAATATTTTTTCAATTCTAGTTTTCGTTATTTCGTTAGTTTTCGTTAACTATAATAACCTTGGTCCACAAGCAGTTTTTGTGGCTGCAGAGTATTCAGATGTATTATTTTTTTTGCATTATTTCCCCAGATGAAGCGTAAGAGAGTAGGAGCAGGCCTCAGGGGATCCTCCAACCCCTTCGTGACCGCTAAGGATCTGCTGAATAAGGGGACAGAGAGTGGAGGATTTTACAACGACAGCTCAGGAGGCTCTGGGGACACAAACACAGATGCTTCTTCGACTGTAACGTCGTCCATCAAAGCCAGAGCGAACGCCGCCACCGCCGCCACCGCCACTGCCTCCCTGAGCAGCCCGACGAAGGCAGGCAGAGCCATGAGCAAAAAGCAGCAGAAGCTAGCAGAAGCTGCGAAAAGCTCACGCAATATTTCCCAGTATTTTATGAAGAAAAAACCAACAGAGGAAAGCCAGGAGGAGGAGACGCTTAATGGACTTGATGCTGAGTTCTCTCACACGATGGAGGAGGAGGCTGAAGAGAAGGACAGAGAGCAGGAGCACTCACCTGTCACTGGGGAAGATGTGGAGATGGAGACTCAGGACGTGATAATAGTAGAAAGTAAAAAAGAAACTATAGTTGTGTCTGATGATGATGAAGAGGAGGAAATGCATGAAACCAAAATGATGGAGCTGGAGCGGCTTCAGGACAGGACAGGATCTGAAGAGTGCATGAAGTCTGCTGCAGAGTAAGACACCTTAAATGCACCATTTAGAGAAAATGTGAAGTAAAAGTCTCTAACATTATGTTTCTCACACAGACAGAACAAACCAGAGGAAGAAGCTAAAGCTAAAACACCTCCAACAGCAGCAGGGGTAAGTGTCTCTCCCTTCCAAGATTAAGAAGTGGAGCACACTTGGACGCTCAAATGGCCCTCAATTTGTACAAAGACAGCCGATAATTTTTGAGAGCATTTGTTGACTGACAAAATGACTTACAAAGACATGAAAATAATTCAAAAATGGACAAAATAGCCCAAGACTCCATCAAGTTAAGTTGTTAACCCATTTCTTGTTCCCTGAAAAAAGGCCTTCTTGTATAATCATGAAATGTACATTATTTTTCAGTTTTGGTTAAGCTTACCTTTTTTTATTTACCTCTGGCAGTTCACAGTTTGTACCCTTTCAAGCTGTTCGTTTGACTTGAACTGCTTGAATTTCAATAAAAAACTGGAAAAATTGGGTATATAAGTTTTTAAAAAACCCTATTCACCTGCCTTTCACTGTATGTCGCCCCCTCCCTCTTTGCCCTTCCCTGTCAATCTTTTCCTGTACAATCAAATAAAGGCAACAAAGTCCACAATAAAACTGACAAAAAAGATTTATGTCCCACTAAGTGACAGATGTTACTTGTGTGTGTGTGTGTGTGTGTGTGTCCAGTTTACAGATACAAAAGCAAACGGAGAGTCGTCCCCTCCAGCGAAGCGCAGCCGCCCTGCAGAGAGAAGAGTGACCTTTAACCCCAACGTGCAGGAAAGGGCCCTGCTGCCCATCGCTGAGCCGCCCAAACCTGTGACTCTGAAGGAAGCAGCTGATATTGTGGTGCGCTACCTGGACCCCTTCTACTCTAAGGGGAAGTTTGCCACCAAGGTGAGCGAGGCAAATCTACTGTCATGTTTGCAGAAAAGCTGCGTGAAACAAAATGTAGCTATGGTTTGCGTTCTAGGGATGTGTTCCAGATGTTGGTACCCAGAGCTAGAACTGAGTTAGAGAAAAAGGCCTTTAAATATGCTGCGCCTTCTGCCTGGAATCCTGAAGGACAGAGAAGATAGTTCTCTTGGTCAATGCAATTGTTTGTAAAACTATTTTCTGATAACGACCGGGTTTATTCTTTCATCTGTCACCAGTTTATTTATTTCATTTTTAACTGTACTCATTTCAATCTTCATATCGTTAGCCTCATAGCATATTTGCCTAAGTCATATTTGAGTGTTTCGGAAAACAAGAAAAAAACGATACATACATCACACTGGTCTTTTTTGGAACGAACACAGAGTACTTCTGCTCACTGAACGCTATTCTGAAAATATGAACAGGTTCACTGCAAAAACTCAAAATCTAACCAAGAATACTTATCTTATATCTTGTCAAAATGTTTTATTTCTAATCAAAACAAATCTCTTTACACTTACAATAAAAAGTGTTTTGCTACTGTTACATCACTTCATCATATCTTGTCGCAGAAATGTGATTAAAAGTAAAAACACACGTCTCCTAATCCCTTTGATTGACTGAAAGTATATTTATTGTCTAGAAAGTTGAAGAAACATGAACTACCTTACCAGATGAGTCAAAGAGAAGACTTATTACTTCACTTGTGGTCAGCAGAGCCTCTTTGTCATGCGGTTGGCCATGTTTTTTATGTAGTGGCAAAAATGCCACACAATGTCACAGAGATGACTAAGGCAGAAAGTGATTTTGGACTCTAACAAGTGTTCTGATAGGCTGAGAACATAGGCAATAAGACAGAAAGATGCAGCGGTGGTAGGAGAGTAAAGTTAGGCAGATATCACAATTTGGCCAAAAAATGACTTAGGCAATTATGCTATGAGGCTAACGATATAGTCTTGTCCCTGATCTTGTATGTTCTTTAATTGATGTTGAATGTGGTGTATGAGAATTGTGGTTGATTGTTCTTATTTTATCATGGTGCTGCCTTCTTGGCCAGGTCATTCTTGAAAAAGAGATTTTAATCTCAATGAATTTTACCTGGTTAAATAAAGGATATTGATTGATTGATTGATTGAAATAAAATGAATTTTCAACTGTTGTTTTCTTTCGGCTGCAGGAGCTGTTTAAGTCCTTTGCCCGCTACTTGTCTCACCTTCTTGCTGAGGGGAGGAGTCAGGGGGCAAACCAAGGTGAGCAGGGGATGAATAATGTAAACGTTGTGCTCGGCTGCACCCGATGTTCTCCTCTCTAACGCTTTCTAACGTCTCTGTGTCTGCAGTTAAAGCAGAAGCCAAAGCTCTCATCAAGAAGTTCTTCAGCAGCGTGAAGCGCTGTGAGAGCGAGGCCGACTGGAAGCACCTTAAAAGACCGCACAGCTGTAAAACAACCGAGAACCAGGAATGACAGGAAGTTGACGTGTAGCCATTTTTAGGGTTGAACCCTTCCTCTTTTGTCAGTGCCTACGCTTCTCTCGTCTCAGTGAACTCAGGCTTCACCGCAGACGCCCGCCTGCTGACCAGGTTTATGGTTAATTTGCTGCTAGAGTTCTGCTTTTTACAGGCTCGCTGCTGCTGCAGTAACTCATGTCAATAATGAAGCAATAACACAAACGCTGTTACAGCCTGAGAGAGGAGAGGTAAAACAGTGTGCACACTGGTATTACTAAGTGTTTATGTCTCAGCCCATTAACTGAAAAAATGTGTATTTTACATTTCTGATGAGTATATGATTTATTTTAGTATACTACAAGCGGCAATTGGTCTTCAATTTTACTCCATAATGGCACTTTTGTGATACAGCACTCTAGCTTTTTTTTCTCAAGCTAATGACACTTAAATCTTGATTTGATTTGAGCTGAAATGAATGGAAATCAAAAGCATCTTTGGATAAACAAGACTCTACAGTCATGCTAGCAGCTCTATAGGGCTGTCTGTACTCAGCACAATATGGGTGTATAATAAGAACAGGATAGGCCAATTTTTCCCACTGGCCACTCATAGTATTACAGCAAGGATCCCCCTCAAAAGCATTTTCTCCATAGACCACAATAGTAAAAGAGACATTTGTAAAACTGTTGACAGGAAGCGTCCGACTGCAAACAAGGTCAATAATGACTCTTTCTATTATGAATTCATGTCTCTTGTAGGTTTTGTATCTGTAAAACTTTACTTGAGCTGAGAAAAGCGATTTTCAAAATCTGTGATGTCATCACGATGTAAAATCTATGGGCTGAGCTGGAGCTTGTGGGCGGGGCCAGCAGGAAAAAGACTACTGCGCATATTCAGAGGGCCACATAAGGTAGAAGTAAACACAGAAGCTACAAAATGTTTTGGCCGAATGTGCCAGGCGAGCGAGTCTCATTGGAGTGAATGGGCGCCGTCTTTGGGTTCTTATAATACATCCATGAGGCAGAACCGAGCTTGGAGATAAATGCTAACATCTGCATGCTAACATGCTCACAATGCTGGTGCTATGATGTTGACATTTTGCTGGTATGATGCTAACAATTGCTAATTAACACTGAATACAAAGTATGCATGAATGTATTACTGTGTGGGCCTATGCCTAAAACAACCACAGACAAAAAAAGACAAACAATAACAATGAGACACAACATAATAATAGTCTAGACGGATTTCAGAAAAAAGGCCTCCTATAAGAAGTGAGGAGCATTTATGGGTACAAGTCAGGAACCGGCCTACCTTACAGATCTCGAGGGTGCTGAGTCCAAAAAAAATGGTTCCCAAGCAAAATTTTTAGTTTTTGACCTTCTAATTTGTATATCAAATGGACAATTGCCCATCTTGCACAGTCATTGGACCATTTCCCCTTAGTTTTTTTGTAAGTAGGCAATCAAGATGAGGAAATTAAGTTTCTGGATCTATAGTCTAGGGTCAGAGCAAGAATATAGTGGAGGCTCAGTGTCTTTTTTAAGTTATATATATATATATATATATATATATATATATGTATATGTGCAAAATACCAACTGGAACATTTAAAAGTGATTGATTGAATATTTATGTCGGCCTTAAAAAATGACACAAATAATGCTTAATTTCACCTTAAAAGTTGGTATTTTTGCATATCTATAAATAAAAGGCACTGAGCCTCCACTATATCCTTGCTCTGACCCTAGACTATAGATCCAGAAACTTAATTTCCTCATCTTTGATTGCCTACTTACAAAAAAACTTGGGGAAAATGGTCCAACGACTGAGCAAGATGGGCAATTTGGTGGCCATTTTGATATGCAAATGAGAAGGTCAAAAACTCAAAATTTCGCTTGGGAACCATTTTTTTTTTGGACTCAGCACCCTTGGAATAAGTAAAGTAGGCCGGTTCCTGACTTGTACCCATAAATGCTCCTCACTTTCACTTTTTGGACAATTCCATCTAGACTATAACAACTATGTGTGTCTTGCTGTAGGTGAGTTGTCCAGGGGCCTTTTGACTCATAATCTGCCCATGAAAATACAGCTGAGGCTGATGGTAATGTTTGTTTTTAACCTGATGGTGCTAAATGAAAGGTCAGGGGATCACCAGAGTCATTAGTGTTTGTCCCCTTGGCGACCATGGGCATATTAAAATAATGAAATGGAAATCTTTATAATAGTTGTTGAGCCTGGACCAGACTGGTGGACTGAGCAACAGAGCAGCTGACATTTTCATCCATGGAGCCACTAGCATGACTGGAAATGGTAAAAAAAATAGTTGACAGTTAAGACCACAACATTTTAAGTAAATGGTGGTAAAACAAACAAGATCACTGGTTCAATGTTAATATTCGACATAACCCAGATGGTTCTGTGCTGTGGGGGCCTGATAAAAACATTTTTACTGCTGTTATATATTTTGCAACCTGGTCTCACAGGAATCCGTGAAATAGCCACGGATTTCGCTTAACTCAAAATCCGTGGAATAGCCACGGAATCGCTCAAATTTCCGTGAAACTGACACGGATTTCGCTACAATGCAAGTTATTGACAGTCATATCCCGTGACTATTGGTTTGTTCCAAGTCACGTGACTTTCAAGGTCCCAGCGGTCAGAACAAAAAACATGGCGGACAGTTCTCTCATTTTTAGTGAAAAAATCAATATTTTGACTTAGTTTCTGCATAAAAATAGATTTTGATCACATTTCTAGCGAGAAATATATGTTTTATTTTCTAAATCTTCACTCAGTGAATGTACATAATCACTTTGTATGTTGGAATAGCCACGGGATATGACTGTCATTAACTTGCATTGTAGCGAAATCCGTGTCAGTTTCACGGAAATTTGAGCGATTCCGTGGCTATTCCACGGATTTTGAGTTAAGCGAAATCCGTGGGTATTTCACGGATTTCTGTGAGACCAGGTTGATATTTTGTCTTTGGCTGCTGGACTGCAGAACAAAGGAAAAACAATGATAGATACTGTATGATGTGAAATTGTCCCGTTTTTGTTTTATTTAAATGTCAGTTTTGTGTTTGGTTATATGTCTCTTAGCAAAAGGGAGAGTTTTTGCTGAATATCTTTAATTTTTAGCAATGTGATTTCCAGTGAGGGGAATGTTTCTTAGTCATAGTGCCTGTCAGGACTGTAAGACACCACAGTTTCCGTCTCCGCCATCAAGAGGACACCCAAAGAGTACTGGGAGCACTGGTGGACACAGAGGAGTGGCTGTGCAGAGTGTGAGCAGCCATTCTCCATCCCCTCTTTGCTCCTAAATGTTTACAATAAAGTCTATGCTGAATAGAAACAGACTGAGCTCAGTGTGAGAGCCTCACTGCGTCTTAATTCACCAACACAAGTGTTTTCAGTTGGACTATTTAAGCTGTTAGAGCTCTGGGGGGCTGCAGGGGGAGGAGGGGAGGAGACATCCGTGCCGGGGACGCTATCAAATGGTGACGTCACCTCCAGTGGTGCTGCCTTCAGGGAACTCGCGTAAATTACGCCTTTAGTTTTCTACATTCAAACAATGAAAAAGAAAGAAGGGAGGTAGGAAAAATTATGCACCTTATGATATTACTTACAGGGTTCGTATGGATGCTTGAAATCCTTGAAAATGCTTGAATTTAAATGTGTTTTCAAGGTTTAAAAAGTGCTTGGATTTTGGATAAAGTGCTTGTAAATGCTTGAAATTCTTACTGTATTTCTCTTGCAATCTGACTATATCCATCTATAGACTATAGATAGATAGATATACTTTATTTATCCCAAGCTGGGAAATTACAGTGTAGCAGCAGCATTACACACAGAGACAATAACAACACAATTAAGTAAAAAGAACAACCTAGGCATACTTCAAGCAATAAAATATAAAAATACAATAAAATATAAAGTGTCTAAAGAAGGAGTAGAATAGAATTCCAGTGCAGAATAAATATGAATATACAGTATAAAAATGTTGGTGCTATGAAACAAATAAGGTGCAATGAACAGTGTGCATAAAAAACACATAAAGTGCATAGACAGTATGTAATGAACCAGACTATTTGTTATAGATAATCACATGTTTAATGTAAAAAATAATGAAGACTGACATGAAGGCTGTCCCTCCTAAAAGTTTAATATCATCTCTGTTGGTATGGTTCAGTGAAATCTCCCTCTTTTAATATGTAAGTACTCATCTAAATCATCCAATTTACAACAGGTGTAAGATACTGGAAAAGCTTGAAAAAATTTTCTTGAAAGTCCTTGAAAAATGCTTGAATTTGACCACTGCTAAAGTGTAAGAACCCTGTACTTATTAGAATAAGTAAAAACGTATTATATCCCATCTTTCTTAACTTTCTGCGCATTTACAATACATTAAATAAAATGGAGCATCAAGTGTTGGTAGGTAGTTTCACCTTGTGGATGCAAATAGACTTTTACATTAAGATAATCAAGTTTTATGAAATGGTATGTTTAAGTTTACAAATAAGACATTATCTAATTAAATATGTGCTTATTTGCACACATTTCCAGAACATAGATCTGAATATTTGATAAAGCTAGGTTCAAACATTTAAAAAAAAAATTTGCTGACATATTAGAGTTGCAAGCTTTTACTTAGGGAGTTTGGATTGGATTTGAGTTTTTTCTCAATATTTTTATAAGGAGGTAAGGCACATTAGAACAGGAACCAATGTTATAATTACATGGAGTATCACATCACATCCGCATCACAATTGAAAATATAAACATATCGATACAATAGAAATACTGTGCATCATGAAGAATGAAGAGCAAGACATGCGGTCTGCCTCCTAGGATGTTTTCTTATTTTATATTTATGGCCCAATAGGAACATGATTGGGTGACTAACAAACAATGTATAAATAAAAAATAATAATTTAAAAAAAAAACAGTAAAAAATAAGGTGAAAATAAATAAGTAATAATAATAAATAAATAAGTAACTGAGGATTCTTGTATGTAATAATTAAATAAGTGTTTTAGCTACAGGGTGTAGACAAAATACAAGGGAGAGTCATGCTAACCTTTGGTAAATTAAGGAACACTACATACGCAAATAGACAACGTGTAGTAGCCTAAAATAAGCACCTAAATGTGTATTTTTCTTTTCTTTTGTTTGGAAGCAAAATAACCCAACATTTTGAAATGCATTAGTATACGAAAAACATTTATTTTAGATGTTTCTTCACAGCAGCAAAAAAACAACAACTGGAAAATGAATTACTGCAGCAGCAGAATAGAGTTTCCCTCATGGTGTTTAGAATTTCCGACAGCACTTGAACGCAGCAGCAGCAGCATACAGCCACTGAGCAGCGAGCGTGCTGTCAACCTGCGTCTGCAGGGCCGAGCTGCACATCACACACTGATGAGACAAACAGGAGAAACACTCCAGGTGCTGTGCGGGTTGTTTCAGGTGTGCAGGTGTGGAGGCCGCACGTGGTTTGCGTCACATCTGTAGCCGGGAGAAGGAGGAAGGAGCAGGTGCGCCGCCGGCCGGGATTTAGCCTGCAACCCATTTGTCTTAAAGGGTTACACACTTGGGGAGGCTGCACCGCTGTTGTTTGTTGTCACTTCCGGGCGAGCCGTCCGTGAATTAGCAGATCACAAGAAGAAGAAGAGGAAGAAGTTGATCAGCATCGATGCTCCGTGCAGGCAGGATGGAGGAGTTTGTGACGGAGGAAGAGGAGCCGTGGTACGACCAGCGGGACCTGGAGCAAGGTGAGACACCAGTCTGAGGTCTATGTGTGTGTGTGTGTGTGTGTGTGTGAGGGGGATGTAATGTAACAATGCTCCATCCACAATCAGTGCTGCTCAGGGCTGGATTCATGCAGGAGGGGGTGGATGGGAGCAGGGTGGAGGTTGCAGCTACTGTAAAACACACTGCATGCACGAGCGCACGCACTATGAAAACTGTAAAGCTCATAATATCTCTGCATCCATCTCTGTCTCTCCCTCTGACAATTATATTCATCTTGTCAGTGATGTTTCCCAGAATAGTCCTCCTCCTGTCTGTCTGTCTGTCTGAGTGAATGTTGCCTCTGTTTCCTCTGCCTCCTCTTGCATTCTTGCAGAGTCACATTTCCCACCCTGCACTCCTCTTCTCCTGGTTTTCCCTTTTTTTAATTGATAAAACACTGTTTATTCAGAATGATGTGAAAGCACTGATCGTGTGTGGCATTGTTTAGGGTGTGTGAGGGGAAGAAATGCTAAATCCTACTTTTTTTTTACATTTTTTTAAATTTTTTATTAAAGTATTTATTTAATTTTAAATTTTTCAACATATAATACAGACACTTACAAACAACCGAGACAGACACCAAAAACAGACAGGAAGAAAAAATAAACAAATAAATAAAATAAATAGAATAAAATAAATGAAATAAATAAATGAAATAAATAAAATAAATAAAATAAAATAAAATAAAATACATAAATAAATAAATAAAATAAATAAAATAAATAGAATAAAATAAAATACAATAAAATACATACATAAATAAATAAATAAATAAATAAATAAATAAATAAAATAAAAAATCCTACTTGATTTCTTGAGATGTGGATTTCACATTTTTTCAGCTCGAAAACAGGCCTGTGACTTTAGATAAACATGGAAGGCAAAAGCAGAAAATCTATCAGGAAGTGTTGTGTTTGGCTTTTTATTGATGCATAACGTAGCAGTGTGTTATCAGCCCTCTCAGTAAACACTTAAGTGGACACACTTTCATCGACTGTGATCTAAGAGGAGTGTATCCGGCCTCAGCATCACCCCATCCCCTGATTACCTGCTGACCCAGAGAAGTAAAGCAGCTTTGTGGCTCATCATCACATTATACATAGAGAGCAGAGAGTAATACCAGGTGGATTCTGCTCTATGTGTCGGTGTTATTTCTGTGTTTTCTCTGCATCTCATCTCAACACTATTGAGCGTGGAGCTTGGAGTCTTTAAGCCCCTGGCTGATCTGATTAGGGAGCCCCAGACGAGACCTCCTTAGTGGGGGATCAGAGCCTCCAGGCTTCGGGGTCAGATTGGAGGCTTGGAGTGCATGTCGTCATGCTGCAGCCGCTCTCAGTCGAGCAGGATTTTGCCCCAGAAATGCTGCGGTTACGCAACCACAAGGCGGCCAGCTTTTTAGATTTGGTGACCCCTGAGTTCATTATGATCTGACAAACATATGATGTGTGTCTGGGCAGATGGCGGCGTGATGATGTCATGTTTGTGCTATGTGAGGGGCCGGTGGTAATAAATAGATGACATGACTATATTTGTGATGTGAAAGCCTTTTGTGTTATTAGATGTCTGGGCTGATCTATCGCTCAGCTGATATTATCGGGCAGGTATTAAAATATTGTTGTTTATCACTATCTGCGTATGTGTCTTCTGATATGCGGAAATATGAAAACATTTTAAACAAAACCAGCTAAGCAGAAAATGATGCTTGGGGTAATGTTGTAATGTAGCTATTTATTTTATTGTGGTCATTTTATGTGTTTTTTTTTGGTCATTTTGTGTCTTTTTTGATCATTTTGTGGTCAATGTGTGTCTTTTTTGGTCATTTAGTTTCCTTTTTTGGTCATTTTGTGTCCTTTCTTAGTCATTTTGTCATTTTTTGGTCATTTTGTTTCTTTTCTGCGTCATTTTGTGTCTTTTTTTGGTCATCTTGTGTCTTTTTTTGGTCATTTTGTGTATTTTTTTGGGTCATTTTGTGTCTTTTTTGGTCATTTTGTGTATTTTTTTGGGTCATTTTGTGTCTTTTTTGGTCATTTTGTTTCCTTTTTTGGTCATTTTGTGTATTTTTTACTCATTTTGTGTCTTTTTGTGGTCATTTTGTTTGTTTGTTTTTTTGCGTGTGAAAGCCTTTTGTGTTATTAGATGTCTGGGCTGATTTATCGCTCAGCTGATATTATCGGGCGGTATTAAAATATTGTTGTTTATCACAGTCTGCGTATGTGTCTTCTGATATGCACAAATATGAAAACATTTTAAACAAAACCAGCAACGCAGAAAATGATGCTTGGGGTAATGTTGTAATGTAGCTATTTATTTTATTTGAATTTATTCTTGTATCAGGTCTGTATCAGTATGATCTGTGAGCTCCATCTTTTTTTATCCCAACATGTTATACCAGCTATTCTCAACCTTGGGGTCCCGACCCCAATATGGGTCGCGAGATGATTTCTGGGGGTCGCCAAATCATTTTGGAAGTCAGCTCTGTCTCCACTGTGTTTAAGTGTTCATGTGTTAATGTGTTTTAGAAGTGTGTGAAGAAATGTGTTTTCTAAATGTTAATGTGTTTGGTCATTTCGGGGTTTTTTTGGTCATTTTGTGTCTTTTTGTGGTAATTTTATGTCTTTTTTTGGTCATTTTGTGTCATTTTTTGGTCATTTTGTGTCTTTGTTGATCATTTTGTGGTCAATGTGTGTCTTTTTTGGTCATTTTGTTTCCTTTTTTGGTCATTTTGTGTCCTTTCTTAGTCATTTTGTCTTTTTTTGGTCATTTTGTTTCTTTTCTGCGTCATTTTGTGTCTTTTTTTGGTCATCTTGTGTCTTTTTTTGGTCATTTTGTGTATTTTTTTGGGTCATTTTGTTTCCTTTTTGTTTTTTGGGTGATCTGAACTGTGCGTGTGAAAGCCTTTTGTGTTATTAGATGTCTGGGCTGATTTATCACTCAGCTGATATTACCGGGCGGTATTAAAATATTGTTGTTTATCACTATCTGCGTATGTGTCTTCTGATATGCGCAAATATGAAAAGATTTTAAACAAAACCAGCAAAGCAGAAAATGATGCTTGGGGTAATGTTGTGATGTAGCTATTTATTTTATTTTAATTTATTCTTTATTTGAGTGTTTGGCAATTAACTGAAACTGAATACATCAGTTGTATATTTTATTTTTAATTAATATTTTATTGTATTTTTTAATAGTCTGCAATGGACTGATACTGAACATACACCTATGTTTATTCAGCTATATTTTAATTTTGATTTATTATTCATTTTAACAGTCAGCCATTGACTGATTCTGAACATACAGCACTAAGTTATTTATTTATTTATTTATTTATTTATTTATTTATATATTTATGTATGTATTTATTTATTTATTTACTTATTTATTTTTAATAGTCTGCAATGGACTGATGCTGAACATACAGCACTAATTTATTTATTTATTTATTTATTTTTAATAGTCTGCAATGGACTGATACTGAACATACACCAATGTTTATGTTTATTCAGCTATATTTTTTATATTTTTGTTAATTTGAATTGTCAGCTGATTCTGAACATACAGCATTGTTGAGTTATTTATTTTATCATGTATTCTTTTTTTTAATGATCAGTTATTGACTGATACTGAACATACAAGACTATTTCATTATTTATTAATTTTTAATGGTCAGCAACTGACTGATACTGAACATACAGCACTATTTAATTATTTATTTTATTTATTATCATTATTAATATTATTTTAATGTTCAGTAATTGACTGATACTGAGCATAAAATACTGATGTTTGTTTAACTATTCATGTTATTTTTTATTTATTCTTTATTTTTTTTCAGTGCTTAGTTCTGGAACTGGCTGATGATGTAACGTTTTATAATTATAATTCATAAATATTCAACTCTGTTATTAGAGTAAAGTAAGCAGCCTTCTGAGTATTGTTTTCCTGGGCATGTGTGAGTGCATCATCCACAAAGGAAAGGCCAATTTTCATTCCAGCTCAAAAATTCTCCATATTGTTTATTGTTTATTGTTAAAAAGATCCCCATTAGCTGTCACCAAAAGTGGGAGGAGCTAGTCTTCCTACATTGTAGACATTATTATATACGTCATCAGAAATCATTCCGAATAAGTTATTACATTCATATCTATTACATTAATTCTCACTTTCATACAGTAAATATGTTAATTCACTACTCATAAATTTAAATAGTGCATTCTCAAGTAATAATTAAAAGATACTTTACTATTCAGTTCACGTATATTCAGTTGGCAATTATTCCAATAACTGATAGCACGATAAATAACTGTTCTCTTTAAGGCATTTGATTTTGGACATGGTAACATCATCTGACCACCATTAGCTGACCTTGTCACATAAGAAATAAACCTGATCACATCTGACAATTTGGTTATATAAGAAAACAGGTTGAAAAGAATAGACAGTGTTTCTAAAAAATGTTGTTGTATTGCACGCCAACCTGTACTCTACCATTAACCAGGAATTGGCAATTTAATTTCTTGGAATTTTCCAAAGAAAATGATCTCGGCCTCAAAATCCCCCGTATGTGTCAGGCTCTTATATCTTATGATTAGTATTTCCTCAAAGCAGCTCCTCTCCTCTCACCCGTGCACACAATTCAGAATTACATAACTAAGACTCAGCACGTGTGGTCCCCGAGGAGCAGAAACACGGCTGTGACTGAGTTGGACCTGGGGGGTGAAGGCTCGCTGTGCTCTCTGCTCACACACTCTCACTCAGCTCATTATCACTCTGTGCTTCAGACCAGTGCTCACACATCAGTTCTGCATTGTTGAAACACAGAATTACAGAATTACAGCGTGTCCCCGTTTCCCTCTGCAGCACTCGAGTCAAATGTAGCAACATGGACCTGTGAGCTGATGATGCTTGTTAGATAAAGCTGTGGGACTCCAGCTGCATCATTACAGTCACAATAAATCACAGCTAATCTGGTTCACACCTACCATGATGCATGCGTGTGTGTGTGTGTGTGTGTGTGTGTGTGTGTGTGTGTGTTCCCGATACTGGTGATAAAACTCTGCGTTCATGTCCAGTAATGGGTGTCAAAGGTTCTCTGTGTTTCCTTTCTTAGTCATTTTGTGTGTTTTTTTTAGTCATTTTGTTTCTTTTCTGCGTCATTTTGTGTCTTTTTTTGGTCATTTTGTTTCCTTTTTTGGTCATTTTGTGTCTTTTTTTAGTCATTTTGTCTTTTTTTGGTCATTTTGTTTCTTTTCTGCTTCATTTTGTGTCTTTTTTTTGGTCATTTTGTGTATTTTTTTGGTCATTTTGTGGGTTTTTTTAGTCATTTTGTGGTTATTTTATTTCTTTTTTGGGTGATCTGAACTGTGCGTGTGAGATTCTGTTCAGTGAGCGGGGGTCGCGGACAACATGCATGTTAAATTGGGGGTCGCGACTCAAAAAGATTGAGAACTACTGTGTTATACAACCCAGATTCCAATAAGTTGGGACGCTGTGTAAAACTTAAAGTGGCATGCATCAAATTCAGAATTCAGAGTTTATATTTACAAAAAAAACAATGTTTATCAGTTTGAACATAAGACACTCCTTTTTGTCTTTTTTTTGTAATCAGATGCTTTAAAAAAAATTTAAGGCTTGTTGTGTCTATTTTATGGAGTAAAAAACTAAAGATGTAAAAGAATAAGCCAATACATGTGATAATATCAGGAGGAATAAATAGGTATATTAAAATATTTCAAATATAGAAGAGAAACAATTTGACATGACTTTTTTTGGTCATCTTGTGTCTTTTTTTGGTCATTTTGTGTATTTTTTTGGTCATTTTGTGTCTTTTTTGGTCATTTTGTGTATTTTTTGGTCATTTTGTTTCCTTTTTTGGTCATCTTGTGTCTTTTTTTGGTCATTTTGTGTTTCTTTTTTAGTCATTTTGTGTCTTTTTTTGTCATTTTGTTTCCTTTTTTGGTCATCTTGTGTCTTTTTTTGGTCATCTTGTGTCTTTTTTTGGTCATTTTGTGTCTTTTTCGGTCATTTTGTGTATTTTTTTTGTCATTTTGTGTATTTTTTTAAGTCATTTTGTGGTCATTTTGTTTGTTTTTTGGGTGACATTCTGTTCAGTTATCGGGGGTCGCGGACAAAATGCATGTTAAATTGGGGGTCGCGACTCAAAAAGATTGAGAACTACTGTGTTATACAACCAAGATTCCAGTTTATATTCACAAAAAAACAATGTTTGTAAAAGAATAATCCAATACATGTGATAATATAAGGAGGAATAAATAAGTAAATTAAAATATTTCAAATGTAGAAGAGAAACAAATCTAAGAATAAATAAATTAGTACATGTGGAAATATAAAGATAAATAAATAAATTTCACACCTACCATGATGCATGCATGTGTGTGTGTGTGTGTGTGTGTGTGTTCCTGTGGCTGCTCACGCCAGATACTGGTGATAAAACACTGGTTCATGTCCAGTAATGGGAGTCAAAGGCTCTCTGTGTCTCTTCCCGGCCTTCTCCTCCTCCAGTGCTGTGTTGCTATGAGTATGCAGAGCCAGCAGGGTTCTCCTCCTCCTCCTCAGTCCAGCGAGGCTCCTTCCCACCAGAGGAGATGAATAATGTATTTCTTCAAGCTGTGTTAAAAAATAACACCAACTGTGAGGGTGGTGGCGGTGGTGTTCTCACTGATCAGACCCCCTGGTGAGCAGACAGCTACAGGTCTGCATCAGTATGATCTGTGAGCTCCAGCTATTCTCAACCTTGGGGTCACGACCCCAATTGGGGTCGCGAGATGATTTCTGGGGGTCGCCAAATCATTTTGGAAGTCAGCTCTGTCTCCACTGTGTTAAAGTGTTCATGTGTTAATGTGTTTTAGTCTTTTTGGTCAATTAATGTCTTTTTTTGGTCATTTTGTGTCTTTTTTTTGGTCATTTTGTGTATTTTTTTGGTCATTTTGTGTCTTTTTTTGGTCATTTTGTGTCTTTTTTGATCATTTTGTGGTCAATGTGTGTCTTTTTTGGTCATTTTGTGTCTTTTTTTTGTCATTTTGTGTCTTTTTTTTGTCATTTTGTGTCTTTTTTGGGTCATTTTGTGTCTTTTTTGGTCATTTTGTGGTCAATGTGTGTCTTTTTTGGTCATTTTGTGGTCAATGTGTGTCTTTTTTGGTCATTTTGTGTCTTTTTTGGTAATTTTATGTCTTTTTTTAGTCATTTTGTGTCTTTTTTGGTCATTTTGTGGTCAATGTGTGTCTTTTTTGGTCATTTTGTTTCCTTTTTTGGTCATTTTGTGTCCTTTCTTAGTCATTTTGTGTCTTTTTTTGTCATTTTGTGTGTTTTTTTGGTCATCTTGTGTCTTTTTTGGTCATTTTGTGTATTTTTTTGGTCATTTTGTGTCTTTTTTTGTCATTTTGTGTGTTTTTTTGGTCATCTTGTGTCTTTTTTGGTCATTTTGTGTATTTTTTTGGTCAATTTGTGTTTGTTTTTTTGGTCATTTTGTGTCTTTTTGGTCATTTTGTTTCCTTTTTTGGTCATTTTGTGTCTTTTTGTGGTCATTTTGTTTGTTTTTTGGGTGATCTGAACTGTGCGTGTGAGATTGTGTTCAGTGAGCGGGGGGTCGCGGACAACATGCATGTTAAATATGTTGTAAATAATATGTTAAATATCAATGTTGGCCCGCGACTTTGTCCAAGTTTTAAATTTTGGCCCACTGTGTATTTGAGTTTGACAACCCTGCCTTAAGGGGTTTAATTAGGGGCAATGTTATGTTTCACATCTGATCTTAAATGAAGGCAGCCTGATCAGGGAGGTTCTGATGCTTTAGTTCTCCTCAGCTGCAGCGAGTGCTTCTCTTATAAACACTTGTCCAAATCACTCCTGGTGACTAGAACAAGTATGGCGCTGTGCGGTGGACTCCTGAGCAAAGACACTCACCAAACTTCCTGCTGTTTGTGTCTGTTCTTCTCTCTCGGCTCCTGTCAGACCTGCACTTGGCAGCCGAGCTTGGCAAGACTCTCCTGGAGCGCAACAAGGAGCTGGAGGACTCCCTGCAGCAGATGTACATCAACAATGAGGAGCAAGTGCAGGAGATAGAGGTATGCTTGTCCCACATACTGTAACTCTGCAAGTGCATGTTTCAACTAGTTATTGTGGAGCACTAGGGGGAAAACAGAATAACATCACAGGGAGGATCAGAACTGTTTATTCTCTGGACACCTTCTTAGTCTGAAGTTTGGCTGAGGATGAGTTTACTCTGCTGCAGATGTAGTACACCACTCTGAAGGAATCACATTAAGAACTGTGACTGTCATGAATGTTTGTTTTGGAAAGGCCAGAATATGTTATATGTCTTATTATAATAATAATACATTTCATTTATAAGGGCCTTTCTAAACACTCAAACACATTGTACAATAATTAGAACAAGAATAAGTCTTCTAGACTTCCAGCCAAAAAGATAAATCTACATCACTGTGCACATTTGCATTTCATTTCATTTGACTAAATTTCATTCAAAAATAGTTTCATAGAAAAATGTCATAATTTCCCTATAATATATATATTCATATCTAAGAATAAATAAATATAGAAATGTATAGATACATTCTAACAATTTTAAATGTATTTTCACATATTTGTTCATGCATTTCTATATATATTATATTTGTTATTTATTTATTCATTTATTTTTTGTTATTCCTTATTTTTCTCTTATTGAAATTGTGTCTTTATTGTTTTCAGCTTTTATATTTTAACATTTTTGATTCTCATATATTCTCACTTTTTTTTTCTTTCATATATATATATATATATATATATATAAAAGCTATAACACAAGTTTCAGGGGTAAAAAGGTCAAAAAACGGTCCTAAAATTTTATTGATGCATATAAGTGTTGATGCATATAAGTATTATCTATGCAAAATGACAAAAACACCCTATTATGAGATGTCCAAAAATGACCCCCTCAAAAAAAAGTCAATTATAGTCTGTTGATACATGTGGTAGTATATTTTGCCAGAAATAACAGATAAACAGCATATTATGGGATGTCCAAAAATGACCCCCTCAAAAAAAAAAAAGTCATAGTATAATATGTTGATTTTTGTCAAAAAACGTAACATTTTAAAATGCCTAAAAAGGCTTAAAATGGGTCAATTATACTCTGTGGTAGTAAATATTGTCCAAAAAAAAAGGAAAAAAAAACCCCAGCATATTATGGCATTTCCAAAATTGGCCCCCAATTGAAGTCATACTATAGCATTTCAATTTTTGTCAAAAATGGTCTTAGAATTCAAAATTGCCCTGAAATGCTCAAAATTGTCCTATTAGTATTTCATCAAAATACCACAAAAATCACAGAAAAGTATGCTTTCAAAATTTCATGTGGCATAATTTGAAAAAATATATATTTTAATAATTTACCAACGTTTGGACATGAGAAAACAGCTGATGGACACATGGAGGAATAGGACACAGGTGTGCTCATTCATGTGAATGAGTGTCTTTAATCAAATCAACGTTAAGTAGGAGGAGCAAGTATGTCATAGTCACAGTATGTCATATACATTTGTATCAACTTTCCCTATCAGCTGCAAATCAGCCTGTAAGATTCCCTCTCCCCTGTGCAGCACCTGTCCAAGCAGCTGGAGATGTTGAGGGAGATGAACGAGCAGCACGCTAAGGTGTACGAGCAGCTGGACGTGACGGCCAGAGAGCTGGAGATCACCAACGAGAAGCTGGTGCTGGAGAGCAAGGCGTCACACCAGAAGATAGACAGGTATCACACACTGACGGGAGAACACATGGACATGGAAGGAACAGTTTTGAAGCTGAACAAGTCCAGGCTACATCATAATTCCAGGAAGCAGATTTGTGATTTACATCGCTCCACATTTGTACAGAGGACTTAACATTTTTGCTCTCTTTAGCAACTTCATAATCATAATCAGGGCTCGAAGTTCTTTACAAAACATATTAGTGGTCTAAAGATTTAAATGGCTGCCTGTGTTCTTCCAATATGCTCCTTCACATTCCTTATGCTGTAACAGCTCACTGTGGCTTTAAGTCAACCTAATAATTATTAACATTTTTATTATTATACAACATAAGACAGACACAGTACAACCACAAACAACCACAGTATAATAGATCAGACATAACAAACCACAAGACACGCATACACATACACTCATATACAAAATCAAATTACAAACACAAATGGGGGGCAGTACTGTACCATTGCAATTAATTGTTCTTTTCAAAATCATGTTCATTTCATAATCTTTTTCAAGTTAATTTACATGGAAACAAGGTGACAATGTGACAGTGGGCTCTTACAGGGCTGCAGAGCAAGAGTCCTTCCTCATCTCACATTTGGAATTCTGCGATAATTCCCATAACTTGTTCCCAATTTATTCCAAAATTATCATCATTCATCAAATCGGTCATTCGCTCCATTCCAAGGAGATCAAAAAATTCAAGTAACCATGATTCTTTTGAAAAACAATTTCTCTTACGTGTCTTCCAATTCATCAAAATCATTCTTTTGGCAACCAAAAAGCCTAGGCCTGCTATTTTTTTAAAGTCAACCTAATAATGACGTAACAAGCACGTTTGTGTGTGTGTGTGTGTGTGTGTGTGTGTGTGTGTGCACAGGTTGACGGGCACCATGGAGACGCTGCAGGGTCAGGTGGACAGCCTGACAGCTCGGGTGGAGGAGCTGCGCACTCTGGAGGAGCTGAGGGTCCGCAGGGAGAAGAAGGAGCGGCGCAAGACGGTTCACTCCTTCCCCTGCCTCAAAGAGCTCTGCACCGCTCCAAGGTACCTGGCAGGACGTTATTTTATCATCAGCAGTGTGCAAGTCGCTCCCAGAGTGTAGTTCAGAAAGATTTTTGACATAATTCTGTATGCTTGAAATTATTTTAAAAAGTTACAGTTATAACTGGAAATCTGTTCAGACCGTCATCATGTAAACGTAGCCATAGTCTGTTGATACAGTACAGGCCAAAAGTTTGGACACACCTTCTCATTCAATGTTTTTCCTTTATTTTCATGACTATTGACATTGTAAATTCATCAAAACTATGAATGAACACATATGGAATTATGTACTTAACAAAAAAAGTGTGAAATAACTGAAAACATGTCTTATATTCTAGTAAGCAAAGGGTGGTTACTTTGAGGAATCTAAAATACAAGACATGTTTTCAGTTATTTCATACTTTTTTGTTAAGTACATAATTCCATATGTGTTCATTCATAGTTTTGATGCCTTCAGTGAGAATTTACAATGTAAATAGTCATGAAAAAAAAAGAAAAACGCATTGAATGAGATGGGTGTGGTAGTATATTTTGCCAGAAATAACAGATAAACAGCATATTATGGGATGTCCAAAAATGACCCCCTCAAAAAAAAAGGTAATTTTGCATCTCTTCCTGATTGGTATGTTTCTCTTTGAGTGATGTTTTGGAGTTAAAGGCCATGGGGGCCCCTGGGCCTGGACCAGAAATCCAGCCATGCTTTAAAGAATGTCCAAGTCGGTGCCCTGATTGCACGATTGTTCAGTTGTCAAGTTATTTAACAAGTTGTGCTTAAACAGCAGTTTTCCTCTATTGATCAGGTACGAGGACGGCTTCC
Organism: Centropristis striata; assembly: GCF_030273125.1. Lineage (NCBI taxonomy): Eukaryota > Metazoa > Chordata > Actinopteri > Perciformes > Serranidae > Centropristis > Centropristis striata. The sequence goes on from NC_081529.1 coordinate 3,375,084, forward strand.
TGCTGGCCAACCCCGGCAGCGTGGACCTGGCTGAGAAACGTCCAGCGGATGAGGAGAACGAGCGGCTGAAGGACATCGTCTCGTCCCTGCGCTCGGCGGTGGCTTTAGAGCGCTCCGAGAGGGAGGGCGCCGAGCGGGAGTGTGCCACCGTGCTGCAGGAGTTTGAGCGTCTGGAGCAGCGTCTCCTCGGAGCGGAGGGCTGCCAGCTGCGGGTCCAGGAGCTGGAGGCGGAGCTCCAGGAGATGCAGCAGCTCAGGAAGTCCAGGGTGTGTCTGATCGGGGGCATGGAGGACGGCCTGGAGACGCTGCTCAGAAACGGGCCCGAGACGGACACCCCGGAGGACGCCATGGGGCTGGAGGACGGAGGCGAAGGAGGTGTCGGAGAGGAAGGAGGTGCGGGGCAGCAGGGAGGCCCGGTGAGGAAAAGCTGCAGCGACACGGCTCTGAACGCCATCTCGGCCCGAGACGCCTCAGGCCGGCGCCAAGGCAGCTACGCCCTCCATGCTAACGGCGTGCGCAAACGCGGCATGTCCATCCTGCGGGAGGTGGACGAGCAGTACCACGCCCTGCTGGAGAAGTACGAGGAGCTGCTGGGGAAGTGCCGCCGCCACGAGGAGAGCCTGTGCCACGCCGGGGTGCAGACCTCGCGGCCCGTCTCCAGAGACCCCTCCATGAAGGAGTACAGCATGGTCTGCGCGGGGCCGTCCACCTCAGAGGCGTCTGCTGCCGCCGCCGCCGCCGCCGCCCCTCCCACGCCCCCTCAAACTCCCTCCACCCCGGAGGCCCTGGAGGGGATCAGCAGGCAGGTGGAGCAGGTGGACAAACGGCTCAGCCAGAACACGCCGGAGTACAAGGCGCTGTTCAAAGAGATCTTCTCCCGCCTGCAGAAAACCAAGAGTGACATGAACTCCACCAAGAGCAGAAAGAGCCACAAATGAGCCGCTGATGCTACAGGAAACAGTGACTGCACAAGATTTAACTTACCTCGCTGTTTTTTGAAGAGTCCTCGTCCTCTTAGATGAGGGATTAATTACAAGGCTGATTAATTACAAACTGCCAATTGTTTTATTTCGCTACATGGTGGAAGATGGTTGATGTGGATGAAATGCCTTTTCCATAACGGACAATTAATCAGAATGAAGAGTTTTGTTGAACCTGGTCTCACAGGAATCTGTGGAATAGCCACGGATTTGCTTAACTCAAAATCCGTGGAATAGCCACGGAATCACTCAAATTTCCGTGAAACTGACACGGATTTCGCTACAATGCAAGTTAATGACAGTCATATCCCGTGGCTATTCCATGGATATTTGTTCCTATTGGTTTGTTCCAGGTCACGTGACTTTCAAGGTCCCGGCGGTCAGAACAAAAAACATGGCGGACAGTTCTCTCATTTTTAGTGAAAAAAATCAATATTTTGACTTAGTTTCTGCATAAAAATGGATTTTGATCACATTTCTAGCGAGAAATATATGTTTTATTTTCTAAATATTCACTCAGTGAATGTACATAATCACTTTGTATGTTGGAATAGCCACGGGATATGACTGGCATTAACTTGCATTGTAGCGAAATCCGTGTCAGTTTCACGGAAATTTGAGCGATTCCGTGGCTATTCCACGGATTTTGAGTTAAGCAAATCCGTGGCTATTTCACGGATTCCTGTGAGACCAGGTTGGTTTTGTTTCTGTCTTCAGGCAGTCTAGTGTGTGATGTAGTATTTGTAGTTGAAATGCAGAAATTATTTAACTATTATTTTTGGAAAACAATAATGAAGCCAAATCATATTTAAAAAAAAAAACAAGCTTTTGAAAAAGCATTTGAAGCATGTATCTAATAAACACTAAGTGCTGAACAAGTCTTTTAAAGCAGGTAAAAACTAAAATGACACTTTTGACCAGCTTGAGGTCACGTAAAGATGCAGCAGTGATATTTGACTGTGTGTGTAGTTTGAATTGGTTGGAGGGTAATATTTGTGGAAGAGTAATGCATTTAGTGGAGAAAAAAATATTTGCTTATCTTATAACTTTGAAAGTAACATCTTTAAAGTTTCCTGGAAAAATATTGCATTTTTTTTGTAGTGAAAAGTATTCATGAAAAAATAAGCTTATGAATTAATAAGATTATCTGAATTCTGAGATAGTCTAGACGGATTTCAGAATAAAGGCCTTTTTATGGGTACAAGTCAGGAACCGGCCTACCTTACAGATCTCCAAAAAAAATGGTTCCCAAGCGAAATTTTGAGTTTTTGACCTTCTAATTTGTATCAAATAGCCACCAAATTGCCCATCTTGCTCAGTCGTTGGACCATTTCCCCTTAGTTTTCTTGTAAGTAGGCAATCAAAGATGAGGAAATTAAGTTTCTGGATCTATAGTCTAGGGTCAGAGCAAGGATATAGTGGAGGCTCAGTGCCTTTTTTATATGTATAAATATATGCAAAATACCAACTGGAACATTTAAAAGTAATATTGATTGAAAATTTATGTCGGCCTTAAAAAATGACACAAATAATGCTTAATTTCACCTTAAAAGTTGATATTTTGCATATACATATATATATATATATAAAAGACACTGAGCCTCCACTATATCCTTGCTCTGACTCTAGACTATAGATCCAGAAACTTAATTTCCTCATCTTTGATTGCCTACTTACAAAAAAACTAGGGGAAAATGGTCCAACGACTGAGCAAGATGGGCAATTTGGCGGCCATTTTGATATGCAAATGAGAAGGTCAAAAACTCAAAATTTCGCTTGGGAACCATTTTTAAAAGCTTTGTAAAGTAGGCCGGTTCCTGACTTGTACCCATAAATGCTCCTCACTTTAACTTTTTGGACAATTCCGTCTAGACTAAGAGGTTATCAGAAAAATTGCCATTTTAGATTAAAGATAATGGTAACACTTTAGAATAACCATCTAAGTAATGTTTATAGATGGTTTATAAACAAATTATGAACCATTTACAAAGTGCTATACATATTTAATCTTTAAATGGTTTCAACCAATTTCTTAAAGGTATATGAATCATTTCAAAATCATTAACATACTAAATATGGTGTTAAAAATGTAATAATGAGTAAAACTAAAACTATTAATTATAATTTAATTGTTTGTTAATGGTAAATTAATTATAAATATACATTAATATACCATCTATTAGCCATTTCTACATAATTTAGTTAGTTAAACAGTAATAAATTATGTATTTACCATTCTAAATGGCCTATAAACTGTTTATAAATTATGATTAAACATTAATAAACTATCTGTTTACCATTTATAAATGATGGTTATTGTAAAGTGTTACCAAGATAATTATCTCAATAAATCTGAAAAACAATAATTCCATAAAAACCTGTCATCTGTTAATTCAGAAAAATCAAACATATTTTTTTTCTCAAGTTAATTGCATTATGCTGCCAAAATTCCTCCAAGACAGCTGCCAAAGTGTACTGTGCATAAGTGTGTGTTGGCGATGTGTTTACTTGTCATGGTTTTTTCTCATTTCTCTGGTGAAGGAGACAGCGCCAGAGATTCCTCTGTGGTGTTTTTACAGCATGCATTGCAAGCTGCAGAGGAACGATCTGTTTCAGGGATTAGTTTGATCATTTCAGACACGACAACATAATGGGTTCTGTGCTGCGACATTGTCAAAGTTGTTCTTGTGGTAGGCCATTTAAAATGTTTTGTTGATTAAAATAAATGTATTGAAAATGTTATTTTTCCTGCTAAGTGCTCAGGTACGGAGGACAGAAGCTGGCAAAATAAAAAAATAACCTGATAAATGAATGTGCCACTAAATGTACCAAAAATGATCTGAATATGATGTTGGCATTCATTGAGTGACATGAATTTAAATAGCTCAAAATTCATATTTTATTTAAGTGTATTAATTTGAATATTTTATTTTTTAATATTTATGCATTCCTCTTAATTATTTCCCTTTAAAAAAAAATACATTTATTCACTCTTTGCAAATAAGGGGGCTGTCTTAAAAGTGTGTCACATTTTATCAATGCCTAATTTGACAATTTTTCTTTTCGTAGATTTAATGACTATTTACTATTACTATTTATTATAGATCTTGGCAGCTGTGGTCCATACCAAGGTTATTATAGTTAACGAAAACTAACAAAATAACGAAAACTAAAATTGAAAAAACATTTTCGTTAACTGAAATAAAAATAAGTTTTTAAAAAAACGATAACTAACTGAAACTGTATTGTGTGGTTACAAAACTAACTAAAATTATGGTGAAAATGTCCTTAGTTTTCGTCTTTGTCAACTTTTTTCATTCATAATTCAGTGTTTCTATTTCAACATGCAGGAACACATGGTGAATATGTTTACTGAGACTGGGATGTCTACACTCCAACCAAAATACAAAACACCCTGAACTATAAGAGTTAATAACCTTATTGAGGCTGAGATGGATAAACCAAAGGAAATAAAGGCACATACCCATTACAAAAAAACTAAAACTAACACTAAAACTAATAAAAACTAAACGAAGCATTTTCAAAAACTAAAAACTAAACTAAAACTAGCAAACTCACTCTAAAAACTAACTAAAACTAACTGATAACCACCAAATTGCCCATCTTGCATAGTCATTGGACCATTTCCCCTTAGTTTTTTTGTAAGTAGACAATCAAAGATGAGGAAATTAAGTTTCTGGATCTATAGTCTAGGGTCAGAGCAAGGATATAGTGGAGACTCAGTGCCTTTTTTATGTATAAATATATGCAAAATACCAACTGGAACATATATATATATATATATATACATATATATATATATATATATACATATATATATATATATATATACATATATATATATATATATATATATATACATATATATATATATATATATACATATATATATATATATATATATACATATATACATATACATATATATATATATACATATATATATATACATATACATATATATATATACATACATATACATATATATATATACATATACATATATACATACATATATATATATACATATACATATATATATACATATATATATACATATACATATATATATACATATACATATATATATACATATATATACACATATACATACACATATATAAATATATATATATAAATATATATATATACAAATATATATATATACACACATATACATATATATATATATATATACATATATACACACATATATATATATATATATATATACATATATACACACATATATATATATATATATACATATATACACACATTTTTATATATATATATATATATATATATATATATATATATGACACTGAGCCTCCACTATATCCTTGCTTTGACTCTAGACTATAGATCCAGAAACTTAATTTCCTCATCTTTGATTGCCTACTTACAAGAAAACTAAGGGAAAATAGTCAAACTCTCTCTAAAAACTAACTAAAACTAACTGAATTTGAAAACAAAAATTCACAACGAAATTAAAACTTAAACTAATGAAAAATCCAAAACTATTATAACCTTGGTCCATACTCACAGAGGCAACAAATCAAATAAAGAGATCCAGGTAGTTTCAGTTGAATAAAGCAACAGGACACATGCAGGCTCGGTCTGAACACTTTAATGTGAACACAGGAGATCAGTAAACTGTAGGTAATACAAGAAGCACACATTGAGTCAAACCCAACCCACAGAGAAAAACATCAGTCCGTGACACGAGAGCTCACTGAAGCTGCTGAGACAGACTTCATCTCCGTACTACTGGAGTGTATATTTAAAAAAAAAAAAAAGAACCTTTTACACGTCTAGTTTTGGACTGATGATTTTATACTGGTTCAGAAGTCAATTACAGACAACGTATCACCTCACTGATGTGGATCAGCAGGAGCAGCATGTAGCTGTAAGAGACTGGAGGCACAGGCAGCCATGATATTTTAATACGGTGAGAGGTTTAACAGTCCTTGGACACGCTGGACATATGTCCTCAGGGACCAGAGAGGACACTGGGTGACAGAAAGCCATTAGTACAATCTTTCTCATATATACAGATTTTTGTAAATGCTCTAAAATAGTTAATTTAACTGATATTTAGAATACAAGTTCTGCAATGAAAAATGTTTGGTAACACTTTCTATGAAGACTACATCTATAGTGCATTATGAGCGCATTCATAGTGAATTATAATGCTCATTATAATCAATCATAATGCATTATGACTGCATTCATAAACACATATAAAGCTTCGTGATGCACTATATCAACAGTTATAAATATAGCTTATAATGACTTATAAATCCAAGTGTCTTATGAGTGCTCTTGACTGGTTATAAACTACAGGCTGACTGATGAGGCTTATAATACATTACAACTACTCATACACCTCTATACACACACCTCAACAATCAATTGTTATAAGGACTCATAGGATGCCATAAGTATAAATAAATGATCAATGTATGCTTTAAGTAAAGTGAGGTTCATATAGACGCATCTATAATGCAGTATAGCTAATCATGATGTTTCATTGTTGGCGTTAAGTAAAGTGTAACACATTTTCATGCATTTAAAAGAAGCTATGCTGCATCATAAGTCTATATTTGGTATCTGACGAAATGACTTATGATGCAGCATAGCTTCTTTTAAATGCATGAAAATGTGTTACTTTACTTAAAGCATACATTGATCATTTATTTATACTTATGGCATCCTATGAGTCCTTATAACAATTGATTGTTGAGGTGTGTGTATAGAGGGGTATGAGTAGTTGTAATGTATTATAAGCCTCATCAGTCAGCCTGTAGTTTATAACCAGTCAAGAGCACTCATAAGACACTTGGATTTATAAGTCATTATAAGCTATATTTATAACTGTTGATATAGTGCATCATGAAGCTTTATATGTGTTTATGAGTGCAGTCATAATGCATTATGATTGATTATAATGAGCATTATAATTCACTATGAATGCGCTCATAATGCACTATAGATGTAGTCTTCATAGAAAGTGTTACCAAATGTTTGAATGGGGTCGACAGCAAACGCGTAATGGCTTTTCACAAATCATAAAAAACCTGAAATAAAAAGGTGTTAAAGTCCTGATTCCCTGTCCGTGTATTTTAAGTGTTGTTAAAACAGGCTCACATGATGGTCTGGTTAATGTAATCTGAAGGCAAATGGCTCAATTAGGTTGTCTATTTCTTCCTAAGGGTTCTTGTTAAGGCCACATGGCTGCTAAAAAAAAAAAAAAACAACTGCCAAAAAATACCCTGATCAGGAGAGGAACAGCCACACCGACAGCTGGGGCTCACAGTGAGTTAGAGGTAATTCTGTTTCCCCGTTCTCTCAGCAGAAACTGTTAAATCATTTGAAAAAGAGGTGGCCTGAATTCCAAATAATTCACCAAGACCCTGGTACAAATAATCTGCTCAAAGGCTTTAGGAGGGCTGCGTCCAAGAGTTGTGTCCAGCAATGATTGCTCAATGACCGCTACAGTGGCCACATACACACATACAGCACGACTACTTCCTGCACAATGCTTTCCAAGGCCGATCACGGTAATTGTACAAAACAATCTGAAAAACACAGAAGAATGAAAAGGGCGAAGGAAGGAAGGAAGGAAAGGAAAGCGTTAAATAGTTGATCATTTTTCCAAGAGCAGAATATTTTTTTTTTTGTTAATTTTTTCTATCATAAACCGCAAAAGCTGGATTGCTTTCTCCTTTTTTTATTTTTTTTTAAAGATTTACTACTAATACTTTAATACAGAAAGGGCAGGTGCAAAGAAAACGAAAGCATTACGATGGGAGTGGGAATGATGAAGTGATTGGAATTTAGAAAAAGAAAGATTCTGGTTGTTGATGGACGGAGAGAGCAAAAGCCAGACAGAAATAATGGAATGACAGCGAGACAAGAAGGGGACAAAGAGGAGGAAGACGTTGAAGCGGGATGGCGAGGGGGGATTAATTTGTCCAGTCCTTCTTGATATTGATGTTCCATTCCCAGCTGAGATGATCGTGCTTGTCATCATCGGTGAACTTGGACTTGATCGTGTAGGAACCGCGGGCGATCATTCCTTTGGGTGCCTCCTCCATGGTGGTCAGGAACTCGTATTCCTCCTTTGGTCTGGGCCCGTAGCTGCCGACCATGTAGTCCGCTTTATCAACTGAGGAACAGAAAAGGAGTTACAATCTTCTTGAGATCATATCAATATTCAAACTCTCCACAAACCTACATACTACTAGCAGATTCAGGAACACAAGAAATAAAGGAAGAGTCTGTCATTTTGGGAAATATGCTCGAAGCTAAGCTAATGGTTGTAGCTTTATACACTACCGGTCAAAAGTTTTAGAACACCCCAATTTTTCCAGTTTTTTATTGAAATTCAAGCAGTTCAAGTCAAATGAACAGCTTGAAAGGGTACAAAAGGTAAGTGGTGAACTGCCAGAGGTAAATAAAAAAAGGTAAGCTTAACCAAAACTGAAAAATAATGTACATTTCAGAATTATACAAGTAGGCCTTTTTCAGGGAACAAGAAATGGGTTAACAACTTAACTCTATGGAGTCTTGGGCTATTTTGTCCATTTTTTAATTCTTTTCATGTCTTTGTAAGTCATTTTGTGTCTTTTTTTGGTCATTTTGTGTCTTTTTTTAGTCATTTTGTGTCCTTTGATGTCTTTTTTTGCCATTTGGTGTCTTTTTTTGGTCATTTTGTGTCTTTTTTTAGTCATTTTGTGTCTTTTGGTGTCTTTTTTTTGTCATTTTGTGTCTTTTTTTAGTCATTTTGTGTCCTTTGATGTCTTTTTTGCCATTTGGTGTCTTTTTTTGGTCATTTTGTGTCTTTTTTTAGTCATTTTGTGTCTTTTTTTAGTCATTTTGTCATTTTGTGTCTTTTTTTGGTCATTTTGTGTCTTTTTTTTAGTCCTTTAGTCCAACATAAAATGTGATTTTGAATCTTTTTTTTTACTTTCAAAACACTATCATGCTCAATAAAGAATTTTAAATGTTGCAAATGTGCATTCATTTCAGAGTACACTGAGACATTAAACTGCATCATTTTCAATTAAATTCTGGAAAAGTTGGTGTGTTCTAAAACTTTTGACCGGTAGTGTAAATGCCAGAGCTGAGACGATATGCTATCTCCCGATTCAACACGTGTTGATATCATAGATCTCATTTTTATTATTTAAAATCAGTTTAATCTTATTCTACTTACACTGCAGCCTGCACTGAAATGTGTAAAAAAATGACTAAAGTAGGTGTACTTACATTATCACAAATGTTTCCGACAATATTTAAAGCGCATAAACCCTGTGCATTGTGGTCGTCTGTCAGAAATTCATCCAGCTAGGTTGTTTTACACTAAATGTTTTCCTGGACATCTGGATCTTATGTTATCAGCGAAACAAGCTTATTCAGATGTCAAATTTAGCAGCAGCTTAGTTCCAGCTGAAGGGGATTGGAGGAACAGATTTTTATCACGAACCTAAATTATGGAGTGTTTTTTCCCCAGTTGTTGTGGAAAGTAGGAGACCTTAGGGCTGGGCGATACGGCCCTAAAAGAATATCACGATATTTCAGGCTATTTTTGCGATAACGATATTCTTGACGATATTAGGAAATACTTAACAAGATATAGAAAATATGATTTTTTTTAAGTCTGTATAAATAAATATAAATCTAACATGTAGTGTGAAGTGCAAATCTCAATAGTTGCCAAATACAAAAAATGTACTCTTGACTCTTGAGTATTTAGGGGTTCCGGGGGCATATTTTAATGAAATTTCGTAAAGGAGAATAAAGGTTCTCGTACGTTTTATTTAAGGCATCTTATTTTGACAGTCTTCTTGTAAATTATGTGGTGGATTCTCTTAACACATTGTGCTTTTATTTTGAAAGCTGCATGTGTTTAGCGAAAGGGAGTAGGTAGCTTTTTGTGATTAAAACAACTACATCAAGAAGTAGGAATGTTGCCAATATCATGATATGCATTTCTTTAAACATAAAAAAAAAATACCGATATTATCGCGAACGATACGATATGGCACACCCCTAGGAGACCTCTGCAGGAAATTCTGCTTCTAGTAAAAACCTCCTGAACAGTGGAAGCTGAAGAAATCCTAAACGGGAGACACTCACTGCAAAGGAGGCATTGCCTGATGTCCTTTGTTATTATTTTGATTGAAAAAATCATACTGGACATGAATTGGGTTTTTTCCAAATCTCTAACATTTACTTTAAAGACATCATGTCTGTCATAGAAAGGAAGCACAAACACATATTTCCCATAATGTTTAATTATTCCTTTGAGTTAGGTCTGTTTTACATGACATTTCCATCACAAATTGACTCCTTAAGAAATTGCAGAGATGAAATGAGACAATTAAGGCAGCCTTACCCTTTACCGATTTCCTGTATGTTTGCTGATTATACTTCAGGCCTGACACGATATCTCTGTTGACCTGCAAAAAGCAACATGCATCATATCCTGATGAACAGTTTCCCATGAGAAAGACAGCTCGCTGCAGCTGCAGTAGCACATTCATGACTCCAACAGTCTGAGGAATTCTGGCTTTGACAAAGATCAGACTCTCTCACCTTGAAGTTGATCTTTATTCTGTATTCAGCTCCTTCTTTCAGCACAAATGCCTCCTTCTTGAAAGCCTGAAGGTCTCCTGGAAAGGGAGGCAACACAGCATGAAACGGAAAGTCAAGCAAGAGTGAAGAAGCAGTCTAAAAACATACAAACCAGGGGTCTCAAACTCAAATTACCTGGGGGCCGCTAGAGGCAGATAAAAATGACATAAAATGATAGAAAAAAAATAATTTACTTAAAAAAGACACAAAATGACCAAAAGACACAAAATTACAAAAAAGACACAAAATTATTTTTAAAAAGACACAAAATAACCTAAAAGACACAAAATTATTTTAAAAAACAAACAAAATGACCCAAAAAAGACACACAATTACAAACAAAAAAAAGACATAAAATTACTTTAAAAAAAGACACAAAATAATAAAAAAAAGAAAAAAAAATATTTAAAAAACACACTAAATTATTTTTAAAAAAAGACACAAAATGACCAAAAGACACAAAATTATTTAAAAAAAGACACAAAATGACAGAAAAAACTAAATTACTTAATAAAGAAACAAAATTACCAAAAAAAGACATAAAATTACTTTAAAAAAGACACAAAATAAAAAAAAAAGACAAAAAATTATTTTAAAAACACACTAAATTATTTTTAAAAAAGACATAAAATTACCAAAGTAATTAAAGGGACCTTCCACACACAACACGGTAAAGTGCCATTCATATAAAACTCACATTAAACTTTCATATCAAGGTGGGGGCCACAAAATATCGTCACGAGGGCCACAATTGGCCCATGGGCCTCGAGCTTGAGACCCGTGATACAAACTAACGGTTAATAAACAAGTAGGGCTCACAGAGTGAGGAATCACATTCTCTAAAGCAGTAGTTCTCAACCTTTTTGAGTCGCGACCCCTAATTTAACACGCATGTTGTCCGCGACCCCCCGCTCACTGAACAGAATCTCACACGCACAGTTCAGATCACCCAAAAAAGAAAAAAAAATTACCAAAAAGACACAAAATTACCAAAAAAAGGAAAAAAAATGACCAAAAAAGACACAAATTGACCAGAAAATGATCAGAAAAAGACACAAAATTACCCAAAAAACCCAAAAAGACACATTAACACATGAACACTTTAACACAGTGGAGACAGAGCTGACTTCCAAAATGATATGGCGACCCCCAGAAATCAGCTTGCGACCCCAAGGTTGAGAATAGCTGCTCTAAAGCAACCTGCTGTAGTATAGATACTGACCACCAGGTGGCACAGTGAGCCAAGCTGTTCTGCTCTGTGTGACCACTGAGGGAGCACATCAGGAAATGGCTCATTAACCCACTAACAAAGGCATTATGTCATTACTAATTAGCAGACCAATGACCCAGCAGGTCATTTGGTCTACATTTGCACACAAGGATGGGAGTGATTACTGTTCGTAATGAATGTTACAATGAGCAAATTATTCCAGTGTATCTGCTGTAAGCAAAGCCTGCAGTGCAACTGTGGCCTTGTGCACATTAAGGTAGAAAAAAAACCTTTTCAGATGTCAACTGTTGAGTTTTGTCCCCATCCGAGCATCACACAGACAGCTGTCTGCACCACTCACCAGTCAGATCAAGGACCAGAGGGTTGGGAGCCGTTTCACACACCAGAGTCATACGGGTCACCTGGACGTTGGGGAGGCTGGGGTCTAGGAGAGAAAGATCACAGGATCAGAAATCAGGCTCACCCGTTTATAGCACCGGACAGAATTGTGCAAAATGTGAAAAATATTTTTAATTATGCCTTTTATTTAAGGCATCTTATTTTGACAGTCTTCTTGTAAGTTCTGTGGTGGATTCTCTTAATACACTGTGCTCTTATTTTGAAAGCTGCATGTGTTTAGCAACAGGGAGTAAGTAGCTTTTTGTGAATAAAACAACTTTAACCACTACATCAAGAAGTAGGAACGTTGCAAATATCATGATATGCATTTTTTTTAACCATAAAAAAAATATACAGATATTATTGTGAACGATACGATATGGCATACCCCTAATTTAAACATAAAAAACTTTGAGACATCTATTTAAGCAAAAAAAAGTATGAATGTTTTCAATCCACTTATTTATTTTACACTTTTCAATATTCTGCGTGACTGAAATGTTTTCACAGCAAAAAGCTGAGGTTTGACTCTCTGCACTGTTGGTAGTACAAACACACAGCAACACACAACAACTTCAGCAGCTGTTGGAGAGATTGTTATGAATACACATTTACATGCAATACACCCATGCTGCAACCCCGGAAGTTCCTTCAGCCTGCAATCCTTTAAAAGATTTCATCAGGGGTCGCCAACGGCCGTTTTAAAAGAACTCCTGTCTTGTCTATCTCAATACAAAATGAGACGACTTCTCACTTGATTTATTACCTCAGAAAAAATTCTCGCGGCAACATTATGGTCTCAATCGCTTTTTTCAAATCTTCTTCAAGACAATATGATGGTAATAGAGTACGTAATGGTCCCATTTAACCCACTGAAGCCTGGAAAGCCTGGACACGTCGTTTTGTAGTATTTGTATAAGCTCTCAAATACTTTTTTAATTTCATTTCTATTTGCTACAGAGGCTGAAAAATCTATTATTTAGTAGAAGCGTTGACACTTCTGTTGAATTTACAGAAAAACTTCAGGTTTTAGGGGCTTATTTTAAAATCGCCCAGAGGTTTTACAGGCGTTTCAGGCCTCAATGGGTTAAAAGAAAAAAGATGATAGAGAAACGTATGATTTGGGGCGTGGCTACCTTTGATTGACAGGTTGCCAACATGTCAACAATCGAAGCAAAACAATGCGGCACTGTGGACATCTAAACAGCCGTGTTGTTGCCATGTTTTCGTAGCAGAATTTTGACACTTACAGTGTGTTTTAATTTCATGAAAGTTTATTTAAACATTTTGTTCATGTAAAATGTCTTGTTCAGCATTCAGTTGTACTAAAAGACTCTTCAAGGAGTCGGCTGTTCATTTTTTCTGGCGAGTAACGTAAATTTTGTTTTAGCATTAAGAGTTGATTTTTAGATACAGCCGTCCTTGCGCACAAAGATGGATGGGTGACATCAGGGTGACTACGTCCAATATTTATATACAGTCTATGGTAACACCTTTGAAGACATAACCTACACTCGGGTGAAACAATTTAACAAAAAGCTATCCGATTGTGATAATTATGACCGATATTGCAATATGATTCACAACATGGGGAAGAATGATCCCCGTAATTTTAATTGAAACTTATGTTAGCATGATGAGGGTGTGATGTTTTGCGAGAATATGTATCAAACAATGAGAGTAGTCTAGTCTAGGGCTGGGCGATATGGCCCTAAAAGAATATCACGATATTGCAGGCAATTTTTGCGATAACGATATTAGGAAATACTTAAAAAGATATAGAAAATATGTTTTTTTTTTAGTCTGTATAAATAAATAAAAATCTAAAATGTAGTTTGAAGTGCAAATCTCAACAGTTGCCAAATACAAAAAATTTATTCTTGACTCTTGAGTATGAGCAAATAATAAAAATAACCATTTAGGCGTTCCGGGGGCATATTTTAATGACATTTTGTAAAAGAGAATAAAGGTTCTTGTATGTTTTATTTAAGGAATCTTATTTTGACAGTCTTCTAGTAAGTTCTGTGGTGGATTCTGTTAACACACCGTGCTCTTATTTTGAAAGCTGCATGTGTTTAGCGACAGAGAGTAAGTAGCTTCTTGTGATTAAAACAACTTTAATTGTTAACCTTACACCACTACATCAAGAAGTAGGAATGTTGCCAATATCATGACATGCATTTTTTTTTAACCATAAAAAAAATATACCGATATTATTGTGAACGATACGATATGGCACACCCCTCATTGAAACTTATGTTAGCATGATGAGGGTGTGATTTTTTGCGAGAATATGTATCAAACAATGAGAGTAGTCTAGTCCAGCTGTTCTCAACCTTGGGGTCGGGACCCCAATTGGGGTCGTGAGATGATTTCTGGGGGTCGCCAAATCATTTTGGAAGTCAGCTCTGTCTCCACTGTGTTAAAGTGTTCATGTGTTTTCGTCTTTTTTTGGTCATTTTGTGTTCTTTTTAGTCATTTTGTGTCTTTCTTTAGTCATTTTGTGTCTTGTTTTTGTCATTTTGTGGTCAATTTGTGTCTTTTTTGCTCAATTTGTTTCCTTTTTGGTCAATTTGTGTCTTTTTTTTGGTCATTTTGTGTCTTTTTTTGGTCATTTTGTGTCTTTTTTTGCTCAATTTGTTTCCTTTTTGCTCAATTTGTGTCTTTTTTTGGTCATTTTGTGTCTTTTTTTGTTCATTTTGTGTCTTTTTTTGCTCATTTTGTGTCTTTTTTTGCTCATTTTGTGTCTTTTTTTGGTCATTTTGTGTCCTTTTTTGTTCATTTTGTGTCCTTTTTTGTTCATTTTGTGTCTTTTCTGGTCATTTTGTGTCTTTTTTGGTCATTTGTTTACTCTTTTTGGTCATTTTGTTTCTTTTTTGGGTGATCTGAACTGTGCGTGTGCGTGAGTGGGGGTCGCGGACAACATGCATGTTAAATTGGGGGTCGCGACTCAAAAAGGTTGAGAACTACTGGTCTAGTCTATAGAATACAAAGTTCGCTCAAGTTAGTATTACAGCTGTTCCATAAGATCCTGAGAGTTCCTCAGTAGGGAACACCAACCTGCTTCCACACCAGCTACATTGCCCAGCAGTGTGGCCTTGTACTTCTGCAGGCTCTCATCATCTTTGTCCAGCTCCTGGATCTCCTGTAGGCTCTTCTGGGCAGGAGGTTTGTAGTTAGTATTGGTTTCATCGTCTTCGTCCTTGATTTCCAGCGCTGCCAGCTGCTCTTTTGTAGGCTCCTGCTCTGCCATGGTGCACTAAGAACAGCAAGAAGGAGAGCACAGCAGAGAGGTTAGAGGACAAGACAATAAACTAATAAGAACTGACAGCAGGACTCCACACAACAGACCACTTCCCTTTTTATACTCTTTAGGGTTGCTTTAATGAAACTGGGCCTACATGTGGAGCAAAGCAGCACATTGTTATTAGACATCCTGCTGTGGGAGGATTTTTACAGATTATTTATCCAGTAGGAAACCTCAGTGAACTTTGAACTCTGGGCTTAAGCAATGCAAAGCAGCAGTTCAAGTAGAAAAAAAAAACCCCATCATAAATCACATTGTTCCTCTTTTGGTTTATTTGTTTGTCTATGCTGATTTTCAGTGTTTTTGCAGATACTGCTGATAGAGCTCTATACGGTAGAGTGGCGCATGAAAGAAATATACAAATATTTTAGATATAGCAAAGACGCTGTCCAAACAGAGGGACAGGGTTAAGGATGACAGACCTTGCTGTCAATAGTTTAGATCACAGATAGCAGGCTCAGTCACAAAAGATTTATCTACTTAAATGAGGTGTTGGATAATCCCTTTATCGTTATTTTTTGGCAAGGGGCAAGGCGGTTTTACTGTGCTTTGTCAGTGCATACTTGACCAGAATGAAAACAAAGCACACATGACATAATGATCACACCTGTGGCTGCACGAAACAAACACTCTAGCAGAGACGAGAGCCAGGACACGTAACTGTCTGCAGCCCGTTTCTCTCGGGCTACAGCAGTGACGTACAGCAGAGGCCGCTGGTCTAATAAAAGCTGATGAGGATCTGAGCACCAATTGTGCTTTCACACAACAGAAAAAACCCAGCAGTGCTAATGTAGCTAATGACACCCAACTGCCCTGACACACCACTCACTACAGATTAGAAGTGATGATGTTGATCCTGAGCAGGGAATGACACAATAACACAGGGCTGCTTGATTATGGCAAAAATCATAATCCTGGTGACTTTGGTCAATATTGAAATCCCTCAGTGACTTCAGAAGCACCATGCATTTATTCAACTTTATTAAAGAACTTTTCTTTTTAATAGTGGATTTTCCTTAACCCATTGAGGCCTGAAAAATCGCTGGGCGATTTTAAAATAAGCCTCTAATTTTCTGGAAATTCTGGAAAAAAAAAGTGTCAACTCTTCTACTAAATAATAGATTTTACAGCCTCTGTAGCAGATAGAAATGAAATTCAAAAAGTATTTGAGAGCTTATACAAATACTACAAAACGACGTATCCGCTTTCCAGGCTTCAATGGGTTAACAGCAATAACAATTAAATAAAAAATAATAATGTTGTAACATTAGTACTTTCACCACCTACTTCAAACTCTGTTTATTCAAAACTTAAAAAATAAAATCAGATGAAATGTTTTAGCGCACTGCAACAATTTCATGAAAAATACTAAAAGATATATTTAACACTTTTGTAAAATATGCAACATATTCCAGCCGGTAAGTAATTGGTGCACCTCTGTAAAGGAAATAAGTGTGCTGGGTTTTAACAAAACGATCATCAAACACTATCATTTTATCTTGATTATAATTTTGTGGTAGGATAAAATCATGATTAAAAAATAAGACGAATCACCCGTGCATACAACAGTAAGAATTTTCATAGTGAGAACTTAATGTGCTACAAAACTCAATTGTTGCTAATAAAATTCAGTGCAAAGGAAAAAAGTTATTGGTTGAATGATGTTTGAGCCGTTTGCACAGCAGCGTGATCATAAATATGCTTTAATTTCCTGATTCAGGCAGAAATCAACAAAGCCATGTATGTGTTATTAGGAGAAGTGATACTATTTAGTAATGTCAAGCATAGCACACCCAGCTCTGAGGTCAGTCACATTTGTTCACTCATTATTATTATCTTTTTTGGCTGCTGAGAAAACATTCCTCTCAGTCAATAGGCCACACTGGCCTCACACTGCTCATCCTTAATGTTTGACATTTGCACGCTGAAAGAACCCGACTTCCTGTATTTAGTAAATGCAACCAAGCAGGAACTAAAGCTGTCAAACTGTAAGAGAGGCTGAAAAAGTAGATTGTGTCTTTAAGTTATGTTAAAGGGCTGAAATAAACCCAAGAAGATGAATGTCAATAAACAAATCTGTATACAGAAAAACAAAAAACAGTCTTTAAATGAAAGAGGAAGACGGGGTGAAACATCTGAACTTCTCTCTTTAGTTTAAGTTGGCTCAATTTTGTTTCAGATCAGTGTTATTGTGCACGTTAAAGGTCATATATCAACACAAGCAAGCTAACAAATCAGACAAATGCAAACACAGATTTCACATGATCAACACAGGTGGGACCTCTCAGTAAAGTAATACATCAACACACTGTTTGCAACCACAACAAATCACCTGACTGCAAACACTCTGTGCAACAACACAGAACTAGTACGGCGCTCTAACGCTCTTCTCTGTTCTATTGTGACGGCCATATACAGTTGGGTATTAGCCAAGCAGGAACTGAGAACACAGCACCATTTTTCCAAACGGGGCCTCTCATAAAAACACAAATTCCTTTTCTGCCAATAGCAGGTCAGCTGTGTGTGAGTGTTTCTGGTCGGGGGGGTGAGAGGCTCCTTGTTGCACCCAGAGGGAGAGGCAGAGAGAGAGGAAGACAAGAGCAGGGCGATGTCGTGTCATTATTCAACTATGGATGAACAGGTTGTTTTTCTCACTTCCTCTCCTCTCCCGCAATAAGTTGCACTTTGACTGCAGTGAAGCAAACTGTCACAGACGAGGAAGTGCTGGCTGCTTTTATATGCATGTTGTGTAAAGAGCGGCAAAATACACACATAGTGTCTCTAAAGACATGGAGGAGACTTCTGCTTTGTTTAAAATGTCATCTATGGCAGGATTTAAAAAGGAATGGCTGCACAAATTTTTTTTTTTTTTTTTTAAATTAACATCTCTGATGTGCACAATTGGTGGAGCTAGGGTTGCACAATATGGGGAAAATATGTAATAACGTTGTAATTGTGGTAAAGATTTTACTTCAGATAAATGAACCGATATTGAACTGTTCTCAGTTCTGCCTTTCTGTTGCATGCTTCAGAAATACAACACATTTCTTAAAATAATTTCGAAAATTTGTTTATTGAACAAATTGAACATTGAAGGCACCAATAAAGACTAATAATAGTTCCATTTTAAAGTGCAGCTTTCTACTGTCTCTAAAGACATGGAGGAGACTTCTGCTTCGTTTAAAATGTCATCTATGGCAGGATTTAAAAAGGAATGGCCGCACAATTTTTTTTTTAAATCAACATCTTGATGTCAAGACCGAGATATTGTATTCAGGGATTTTCCGAATAAGACTATCAGTAGAAAGCTGCACTTTAAAATGAAACTATTATTAGTCTTTATTGGTGCCTTCAATGTTCAATTTGTTCAATAAACACATTTTCGAAATTATTTTAAGAAATGTGTCTTATTTCTGAAGCATGCAACAGAAAGGCAGAACTGAGAACAGTTCAATATCGGTTCATTGATCCGAAGAAAATCTTTACCACAATTACAACGTTATTACATATTTTCCCCATATTGTGCAACCCTAGCTCCACCAATTGTGCACATCAGAGTCCGTTTGTTTTTTTAAACTGTGACACTGACAATGTTTTAAGTCTTTTAAAGGGTTAAGGCTGGATAATTCCGTTAAAATATGTTGTTACAGACTGAAATGTGTCCGTGGTGTTGAACCCCTGATGAGATTCTTTATCTTGTTTACTTATTCATCGATTAGATGGCTCCTGATTTTAAGAGCCAAGATGATTAGCGATTTAATTAATCTTAGTAAATCAAGAGAAAATTATTTTGCATGTATATTGATAATCTATAAATTGTTTAATTTCTAGCTTTTAAAGAAGTTTTTGATCTTTTTGGTTTTTGCAGAAAAACCTGTTTATATCATGAGATTTACTGTCGTGTTTTTTGTGCAATGACAATAAAATAAAGTCTAAGTCTAATTAAAGTATAATATTTTAAGTTTAGCTTCAGTATCAGTAAATCTCAATGATATTCTTGTTATTATGCAGAAAATAAAATCCATGTTGCAAAACTACATTTAATGGAGCAGTCCTGAATGGACTGAAAACCATATTCATATATTGATAACCTATAAATGGTTTAATTTCTAGCTTTTAAAGAAGTTTTCGATCTTTTTGGTTTTTGCAGAAAAACATGTTTATATCATATGAGATTCACTGTTGTGTTTTTTGTGCAATGACAATAAAATAAAGTCTAAGTCTAATTAAAGTATAATATTTTAAGTTTAGTTTCAGTATCAGTAAATCTCAATGATATTCTTGTTATTATGCAGAAAATAAAATCCATGTTACAAAACTACATTTAATGGAGCAGTCCTGAATGGACTGAAAACCATAATTCAAGCAGTTTATAGTTGATTTTTACAGTTAAGTTACTGTATAAAATTTGTTTTGTGCACAATACCCAGTGCAGCTTCCCTGCAGTCTCAGTCAACAACATGGTTACCAACATAGGCACTAGCAAAAAGAAGAAATTGTTTGAGTGTTATGCAATGTCTGCAAACAGCCACTCAGACATGCCATTTTAACACAGTAGGAAACTGTTGAATCAACAAATTAAAGGTCCATGCACTGAGTAAAATGGATTAGTTTAAACAATATTGACATCACCAACCTCATAATGATGCACATTCTTTCTGGCTAACAATGCGAGCTGTGGCTAACTGGCTACACACTAATCTGAGAGGAAAAGGCCCTGCCATTGTTTAGCCTGCTGGGAGACAACACACAGGTCATGAGATCATGCAAACAAATACTGGACGTGCCACTGAACCTTTCCACCTCTGTGTCCTAACTTAGACCAGCACAGTCCTGCAGGCAGTTCTCCTGCAGGATAATCAGTTTGCTTGACAGGGCTAAGCAGCGCCGTTGTACAAACACGCCGGGCTCGGCCGCAGCTGAGGCTTCAGATTAGAACTGTTCCTTAGCAACACCGCTAAGCACTGAGATTAACGAAAGTGGGATTACAGCTAATGAGGCATTCAGGGACACTGGAGGAAAGTGTTTGGAGAGGATTCTCTTCGACAGGAGTCATTAGTGTCATCAAACGTGACTGAAGATAATTCACCAACAAGCTTGTGAGAACCAGGGAATCCCTGTGGGATAATACAGGGTTTATGACGAGGGGAAGTAGGGCGTCTGTTTGTGTGTGTGTGTGTGTGTGTGTGTGTGTGTAGCCATAATTGGCATGTAAAGCTAGTTTTTCAGGGAAAAGTGGAAAATAGGGCAGG
Source organism: Centropristis striata (assembly GCF_030273125.1). NCBI lineage: Eukaryota > Metazoa > Chordata > Actinopteri > Perciformes > Serranidae > Centropristis > Centropristis striata. The sequence continues at coordinate 3,395,895 of NC_081529.1, forward strand.
GCTCCACACTAACTTACTATTAAAAGTGGATGCATCCACATCTACTATTGGTCGCCAAAACTGAAAATATGGTTTCCATTTTTAGTCGCCTTATATTTTGAGTAATTAAGATAGTCCCTACTATAGGAATATTTTTTTTGGGGTCACCAAACAAAATTCCTCATCTTTTGTGATTTATCTGATACTTTACAGAATTCGGAGTGTTATCAGTAACATGTCCACGCCCAATAGAGACAGAGTGAAATTAAGTCCCGCCTACTACTGCTGCCAAACAAGAGAAAAATGCCAAAAAGCCGCTGTAGGGTGGATGCATTACCAATAGGGTAAAGAACCTGTAACTTACTTTTTATAAACTGGTATACAAAATACCAGTAGAGCTAAATTCCTTAAAAAGAAATCCAACAAGTCACTGCTTTCTTATTCATCTTTTCTTTACCCTTCAAATTTTGTTTTTCCTGGATCATTGCGCTGATTTCCATCACAAAACCATTAAAAATTAGTGGCGTTGATTGTGGGTCTCTCAAGTGACACCAACATCAGCTTGTCCATTATCTCTAATTTTTGGAGATGGTGGCCAATCTGTCTTGATTCTCCTTAGACAGCTGAATCATCCCTCACATACAGCTATAAAGAGTACATGTTTTGCTGTCCCTACTGTCTATATGTGTTTGCCACCAGTCGTGTTTCCTTTCAAGTCTAAGAGAAATTTGAAGTGAAATTTTTTGAAATGTCGCATTAAAGAAAATGCGAATTGGAAACGTTACCATCAACTAGTTTAGAGCAAATCGGCATAAAAGTACTTTGGTCAGAAGAAGGCAGTGTTATGTATTGCTGTAGGCTAATTCATCAGTAAACAGTAGAAGAAGCAATTGCACGAGAGAAAACACAACAAAAAAATGGTTGTTTATCTGACAACTTTGGCCGGCCACAAGAGAAAATGGAGATAAGTCTTCAGGAATTGGATGTCAGCTTGTCTTGACCGGCAGAGCGGAAACAGCTGATTAGTCATGAGAGTTATCAATCAAGCCATCAAGCTTTCCTCGTGCAAATCTTCAAATATGTGCTTAGAAATTTGTTGATGAAAGGACGACTACTGATAGCAACCAAAGGCCAAAAATTGCTTGCCTTTTTAACACAATGGTTTTCAAAGCAACCTGGCAACTGTCCAGCCCTGTAGGGTAATAGTTAATGTTAGAGCCATTTTGCACAAGCTGATAAATAATTCAGATTTGTATTACATAGTTCTTTATTGAAGTTGTAAGAATGCCTATTGGTTCGTAGGAATTGCACTCTTCTTATTGGCTGAGATGTGTGTAACGTCATAATTGCTTACTTTGTTTTAATTAGGATTATGGAGACGAGGAGAGCACACTAGTTTTTGACCGTGCTCATAATTATTATTATTTTTGGATTGCTGCAGTTTATTGTTTGTAATGCTCAAACGAAAGGTTTTCAATAAACCATAAGAAAGAAACTGTGGGATTTTTTTCGACTTAAGACACGCGTCAACTACATCCTCACGCTCCATAATTGAAGTGTGCGTTTCAAGTAAAACTAGACGGAGCCACACTAACAGTTAATTTAGTCAATATTGCCTAAGCAGGGCTCGAGTAAAGCCAAAGACAACAAAGCTGTAGATCTACATCTTCATGTGTGAAGTTTGATGTAATATTATGGGTTGTGTCAATGCTGCTGATCACAGTGGAGGCTCCAGGTCAGGCTCTCCACAGAGAGGAACACATGCGGAGGTACAACAATGTGGCAAAGGAGATAACGCAGCAGGCATACGGCAGCCAGACATCAGAAAAACATGACACCTAACAGGATTTTTGTACTTTGTGCACAGTAGAGCCATCTTACTGATCATTTGAGAAGAGGAAGTCTTACAGTTGATAACTGATTATCTAAAAATCTTACATACAAGGAACGTATCACACATTTACCTCAAAGACAGCCGGACTGAGAACTGGAAACCTTTGTAGTATGACCTTTAGCTTTTAGGTTCACCTCCCTATTGAAGAAGGCACTCACAGATCTATGGCTGCTTTCATCTCTGGGCTCTGTTAATCTCTTTCATGCAACACTCAGAGACCTTTACGTTTGTGCCTTTTATCTACACAGTTTCCCCCAAACTGCAATGTGTCCTCACTGTGATGCTTTAATACAGGGGTGTCAAACTCTGGCCCGCGGGCCAAATTTGGCCCGCAGTGTAATTTTATTTGGCCCGCGAGGCAATACCAAATTATTATATTATTGTACTATAAAAGCTGACCCGCCGGTAGTATACGGCCCATTTACCGCTAATACTAGATTTATTATTGTTATTTTATTTTTAAATGTATTAACCTGTTGAAAAACTTTATTGATATTTAAATCAGAAGGATGCAAATAGAAAAGAGGCATACGATTTTTATTTAATTTTTATTTAATAAATTAATGACATTGATGTGTTTTTTATTTGAAATTTGATTTTGCATGTCTGCACTATTTAGTTATATATTGTATGTTTATAAGCGTTGCTGGTTCCATATTAAATGTTAAAGCAAAACATGTTTGGTATATATTAAAAGGTTTATTTGTTCAATGTTGGCCCGCGATTTTATTCAAGTTTTACATTTTGGCCCATTGTGTATTTGAGTTTGACACCCCTGCTTTAATAAAAGCTTATCAAGTACAGGCTTTTCTTCAAAGAATGACTGATTCAAATCAACATTTTGGTCCCACTGTCCCTGCTCAGGTAGTTGGGAATAACTGAATGTGCAACAGTTCTAATGAAACTGGTGATGTTGAAACAAGTACATCCTTCTGCAATGTGTCAATGCAGCAAATGCATTAGCTCATACAAGTTGTTAAGTAAAACCATTTTTCCATCACCTGCGTTGAATTGCATTGAATTTAACAGGAACATAGAAGGACATGGAGGTGGAAAATATAAAAGGTTAAAAAAAAAAGAGGTACTATTATGAGGTCTCAACTTTATCAGGCTGGAAAAAAAAACTCTGGGAGACGTTCAGAGAATTTTATTTTGAGATAGGCTTCAAATATAGATGCATTAAATCAGGGCTTGGCAGTAGGCACGGCTTTTACATAAGTGAGAGACGTCTGAAGAGAATAATTAGAACATGGGGGCACTTGTCGCGAAGTGTGCTCTGACCTCAAGGCATCGGTGTTTTTACAACCTACTTTAGATGAAACCACAACTTCTCTTTATGATCGCACTTTGGGTGGCTGCGTTCCTAATAGAACGTACCACTGGCAACCTCAGACGTTAACCCTATATGGTACGGTGTTTCCCTCAGGCAACATCCCCATTTTTGGCCTGTCAAATTTCTACAATGCATGTTTTTGAGTGATACGATACTTTAAAAAAGAGGGAAGAGTATAGGGAACCAATAGCAATGCTTTAATTTGTCACATGATCTTCAGGAGGCCATATTGAAACACTATTTTGCAGACTTTTCCAAAGGAAACAACTTTGCCATTTTGTGCTGCAAAAAATCACCCAAAACGTCATTTCCTGGCCCTTTTCCATCTGGAAAAAAATATAGAGTAAACTTTCATTTTTTATCGTTTCATACACTTAGACTGTTCAACACATTAATTTCATTGGGTCATTGGTTCAATGGTACAATGTTGCCTACAGGCAAAAAAGTTCCTTTTATAATGTTTTTAAATTTAAAATGTTATGTATTGTACCATGTTGAAGCTACTGAATCTTGTACACATGTTTATTAAATAAATTATGTTAAAATGAATTTAAAAACTCTCTTTTTCACCTGTGCACTGTTATGGTACAACAAACCCCAAAAACTTCAGAATTGTTTTTTCAGATTATGTTTATTTAGTCTATTTTAAGACAACTATCTGGCATCATAATGAACATAGTACATTAGTTACCAGCGCAGCTTGTTTTGCAACCAGCGAGCTGGCGTAGTGTGCCTTGAGGGCGAGCTAGTTTCCTGGTTGCATGGAGGGAGGTGAAGGGACTGTGAGGTGTGCATACATTTTCTTCAGCTGTCTCTCACTTTTCTGAAAACCACTTCAGGGGGAAAAAAGCAGCTGTTGGAATGTATTGCTAAAGTGCCTGTATGCAAACTACCTGTTTATATCCATGGCCAATTATATTTCATACAAGCAACTACAGCAATATATCGGCATACTGGATATTTAAATTTAAAAAAGTCATGTCCCAATGCATAAAATGACCTAAAATAAAACTACCTTAGCAGTACTTCCTTCTTTGTTGACTATTCAATTACTACACCACTGAACTAGTCAAGGTATTTTACAAATTACCCTGAAGGAAACTTTTAGCTGTTTAAAGTAGTCTTTAACTCACCTGGAATGTGCAAAGTATATTGTAGCTGTGGCCTGTACGCCCTTCTGCTTTTACTATCTCTCATGTGTTGCTTTTACGTATTGGATGTATTTTAAAATGTGCAATTGTACTATATATTGAAAGTGATTGTGCTGCGGTCTTGTCCAGGACTCTCTGGAGAAGAGATCTTGTATTTCAATGGGATTTTGTATGGATAAGTAGGTCACCACTAGTAGCCATTTTAAATGTTTTTCTGCACCATCATCTTAGTGTTGCTTCAGGTTTTAGGTTGCAGTTACCTGAGTGGATAGTAGTGAAAATAGCACATCAGCAGCAAAAATGACAGTGATACGAAATAGGATTGTTTTTTCTTTTGCAAAGAATACAGTTAATGGCTGCACCAAATACAATACAAACTCTTTAAAACACACATGTATATTGTGCATCTAGATACCGCAGATGTCATTATACTTGATGATATAGTGACTAAGTAGCAGCAGTAGCTTTTTAGTTCTAGACGAGGTTGCCTTGCATGCCAGTCCGCCACTAGGCCTATTTGAGTCAAGAAATGACTGCAGACTTCCTTTTCAGGCGAGATGATTCATATCCTTTTGAGCACAAAACCACAGAATCTGAAGCACAGCTCTTCTTATTTAACGCTCCACCTGTGTCCACCATTGTTTAAAACCAATTGGTTTTAAACAATGCTTTAATTGTATTAATGCAAATGGGCACTTGCTAGATGTTACATCAGAAAAAAACATGCTGGCTTTTACCAAGTTGTAGTAGTTGATGTAGTGTAAAAAACTTTAAGGAAGTGTTACACCAAGAGCTTCTTGCAGCGTTGAGGCAATGCAGAGGAACTCAGCCTCAACGGAAATAGAGAATGGGTGAGAAAAAAACGGGTGAAGAAGGAAGGAACATACTAGAAACTTGCCATGAGCTTGTGGTTATTGATTATGAGTAAAGCTATTGGTTCAATCGCCTTTTCATAACCAAGATAACGTTTTCAAGATGTCTATCAGACTAATGCAATCACAAAGACAATGAGCCTCACAGAGAGAGGTGGATGTGAGAGAAAAAGAAACAAAACATGACTCTATCCCAGGAAGAACCAGAACAAATGGGAAGCTTTAAAAATAGCCAGTGAGAAATCCCTGCGTGCAGCAGCAGGAAGCTGCCAGTGAATGGGATCGCTAAGGTGCCAGCTGAAAGGTCAGGGCTTATTCCCAGATTCGGGTCTGCCTCCCTGGGCAACAGCCTCAGTGGAGGTGTAGGACTCTTCACAATGCAGAATTACAGCTGTATAACAGTTTCCTTCAAGGACGGCAACAACTTGATATTACAGGTGGTGTAAATTCAACCAATTTACAGCTTAAAGGCCAAAATCACGAGTGAGAAATTCAAATATATGGGCTTTTTAAATGCTACCAACATTTCCCATACTTTCTGACAGGAAGTGCTTCTGAAGGCCACGGTTGAGGCTGAGGGAGGCCATGATCTGGCTCAGGAGGACCACACCGTTTGTGGAGGAAGGGCCGATCATTATTAGCTCACACTGATCTGTGTATGGGAGGAGGGTGGGCGTCTGGCTAGCATCTCTGCCCCTATTCCCCTGAGCACTGAGCTGAAAACAGATGCAGCCAGACATGATTTGTCGCTAACAAAATGTAATGAAATAGGGAAAAAAATTGCATTTGAAAAACACTTTCATATTGATCCCCCAAATACTTTAGAATGAAATCAAATAGACAAACCAATTAAATTGCCATAAATGGAGCTGAAACCAGCAGCTATTGGGTATGTTGCTTCAGCACCATGCACTGAATGTACACACCTTAACTTTCTAAAAAACGAGCTAATGCAATGTTTAACAGTTCAGGCCTGTGGATTTGACCCTTGTCCTCCTTACCGTGAGCTGCTTGAACATGCATGCAACTTAATTCACTGGCTTTCTGGGAAATAACTTCAATGAAAATGCTGGTTCTTCAGTTGATGATCCCACCTCTTTGGGTCTACTCAAGATCAACCAGGTCAAATAAGGGAAAGAGAAGCTGCAAAATGAGACATCCGGTCCTCACTGCAAGGTTGCAAATTCTCAGATTGAGACGAAGCAAATGAAAATGCCCTGACAGATATCTGAAAGGTGTCCAAGTCCTAAATGGGAGCGAGCGAAAAAAAATCATCCAGGCCAGTTATCTCACACACAGGAAGGAAAGGGAGGATTTAGGGTCAGTGAGATCTCTTTGAGAAATCAATTATCAGCCATTTATCTGAGCACACATCTCAACTATCACACAAAAGAACATAAAAGGGGACTATCACTTGTAGCACGTTTGATCTAAACAGATGTAATCCATGTGCACTTGACTACAATAGCCTCTAAAAGGTGTGGTGTTCGGTAAGTGCTCGAGGCTAACTTAAATTGAAAGACATTTTAGTTCCAGGAAGTGGAAGAAACTGTTCCTTATATGCCACATGACAGTCAAAAAAACGCATTTTAAAAAATGAATTACGCCTCTAAATAAACTTTTGGTGAACTAGCTAATGCATCCACGCGCTGTGTGAGTTTTTGTGAACAATTTAATGCAATGGATGACGTCACCGAGCGGCACTTCAGAACCCAACACCCGGAAACGAACCACCAATGGTTCAATCCCCTGACACCGAATAACTTGAAAAGGCTTAAGGGGTTTTGATATTCTTATACTACAATTATAATAAAGTAAATATGGATTAAGAAGCTTAAACCCTTACTGCAGGAAGGAAGTTGCTCTTTGGTGAACAAACTCCCTCTTCATGTTGTAACTTCCTTATGAAGAGTCGAACAACCCGCTAACTACACCAAAGCACCTCAGAAATGTATGTTTAACGTCTAGAGACATACTCACTCGGCTAAAACTAGTTATAAGAGGAGTTTAGCAAGTGTTTGATCAACTCTTACCGTTATATCTGCGGTCTGCTGGGACAGTGTCCTGTGAGTGGCGGTGAGAGGCTGAAAGTGAAGCGGCGGAGCAAAATCTGAGCCAACGGCCGCTAAGATGGGAGACGACTTCCGGTGGACTACCTTCAAAATAAAATCAGTATCAATTTAGGTATAAGTATGTCTTTGTAAGAGTATTGTGATAGAGTTTAAATGCTTTTGCAAGGATGTGATTTTGATTTTATTTATATTATGTTGTTTATTTTTCAAAACCATTTCTTTCTTTGTATGTTTTGATGAAAAGACTTGACATGTTTACAAGATGTAGAGCAACATGTATGTGCTGTTTTGTTTTTCTTCAAATAAAAAGTTTAATAACAAAATAAAAGCAGCTGTTGTTTTTTTAAACCTTGATTTTATTGATTTTTGTTCTGTGCATATAAGAAAATATTACACATTACATTATTTATTTCTCCTCTTTGTTTTTAGTTTATATATTATTTATATATTATAGTTTTTTTTAAGCTTTGACTCCATTTAAGTGGTACAGTCCCCTTTCAAGGGCCCTTTTGGGGTTGGGTTTTGAGGGCAGTATTGGTTGAGGCTTGTTTAAAAGCTCTGAACTGCTATGTGTATACATTACATACATTTTAAATATATGTGTGTTCACATGCATGTTTGTATGTTCATCAGTGTACTTCATGGAGACAAAGCCTGTAGACCCCTTGAATTTTTGGGGCCGCGAGGGGGGTTGTCTATCTATTTTTCATTATTATTATTATTATTATTATTATTTTTATTATTATTATTATTATTATTATTTGAATTTCTTTTTTCCTTTTTCTTTTTTTTCAACACTCAATATTGTTGATGTGTTTGGTTGGTAGTATTACCATTGTTATTTATTTATTTTTGTTTGTTATACTACACTACCATTTTATCTTGCTATCTCTTGTTGCTGTTGCTATTATTGCCCAATTGATGCTTGCCACACCTGCTTGTTTGTTTGTTTTAAACTAAACGGAAAAAAACAATAAAAAGTTGATCACAAAAAAGAAAGTATTACACTGTTAAATTGTATTATTTTCCAACCAGCTAGCCATGGTTACAGGAGTCTATTTTAAAAGAAGGGGAGTATACAGACCCAGTACCTTGAAGTTTATGTCAGTTCATCCGTTTGCATTGCAGTGTCATAAATCATCCATTTCTTCTACTTACTGCTAAAAACATTTTATCTCAGTCTTCGTTGATAAGTCATTTTTTCCACCATGCAAATGCCTCTTAGGGGATTCAGTCTTGTGCCAGTTTCTTTTTATTGCATTCTTTCTTGTCACCAGTAATATCATGGTTAAGTATCTATCTTCATCAATAACATAGTCACTTATATTAAAGTAAAAGCAGTTTTATTTAAGTCATCTACACAGTGATAATTAACATTTTGGATAACCATCAGACGTTTCTTCACATGCATTCACTTGTTTCTCCTTGGTTAATGGTGAATCATTGTGTATGGCTCTTGATTTTTTTTTTCTTATATTACTGGTTGTAAAGTAACTAATTGATATCTATATCTATTCTTTGATTAAGGAGCAGGCAGAATTACACTTTTCTTCTACCTGCTCTTTTTGGCAATGAAAGTTATAAACAGAGTTGTATGCTAAATTTGAAACACATTTTTAATTTTTTTTTGAGAGTTGTGCATTACTATAAGGGGAACAAGTAAAAAGCGAAATAAAATAAAATGTTGGGATGACATATCAGATATATACTCCTTCATGTATATTCATTGTCCATGTATTACTCTATAACTGGTTACTAATGATGCTTAGATAAAGTTTTACATTCAAAAACATGTAATAACCTCATGAAATACCCACATAAAGTTGTTCAAATGAGTCCCTCTCGAGATCAACAGAAATATTAAATTGTTGCATATAGAGTCTGACTTTAACATAAATCCACTTGTGAAATAAATAAAAGACTTTGATTCACCTAAAAGTATTGAATTTATCTAATTCTGTAGCCTATCATTATGCATAACATAATCATATCATAATCAGTCTAAATCACCTTATTGTAACATATTAATTGAACATTGTGGTATTACAAGGACCTTAATATTTGCAATTATATCAACAGGGTTGTTTCATTGACAAGATCATTTCTGGACGTTCAAGTTATTTTGGAGAGGAAGGAAGGAAAAATTGGCTTCAAACATGAAAATCTAGCCGGAAACAGTATTCGTTAACAATTTCAACCGTCCCGTCTTCGTACCGCTTCCGGGAAAATTGCGCTAAAGACACGCGTGGGCATGCAGCGCTATGCTGCACGCTCACTGACATGTTACACTTTGTCCATTTCACTTCCACCTCATTCTTGGACCAGTCATGGCCTGCAGGCTTTGAAAAACTGCAGAAGTAATTTGATAGTAGTAAAACTGAGGTACTAGCACATAATGTATGTTTGAGTTTATTTCATAGGCGTTGCCCGCAGGTACTGAGAAGTACATTTCAAACAACGCTCGGCTCAAACTCTAACAATACTTTTGAGTGTATATGGTTAAAAGGAGAAGGACGACATCCAGTGGACGTAATGTGGTAGAGCCTTAAATTATAAATTGTGGGTTAAGGCTGTTTATGTGGTTCCTCATCTGTGGGAATTTCCCTTTCAAGCCAGGTAAACAAAGCCAGCCAACACATCAGTTTTGAAATTTAAAGAAAAAAATAAATGGGTTGTGCTTGGCTACTTACTTTAGATGCTTAATGTTTTGTAACAGGCTAGCAGTATTTAACTTGGGGGTCATTATAAAAAGGTGAATCTGTATTGGTTTCAGAAAGTCATTTTTCCTGTTATTGTGATTTGCAAAGTGTGTCGCACATTAAAATTGGTTAAGACGCAATTTAATGAATTATGAAAACTACCCCATTATAAGCTGGCACAAGGTAACTTTAAGGCATTTTTAAAAACAGAATGGATTCAGTCAGACACAAGTACAAAGAAAAGCAGAGAAACTGTATTTGGTTAATATGCACTGTAGGTTTTTATTACAAGTGTCATTTACTACAGGATAGAGGACAGAACTGGGAAAACCCAGTTCACATTAACCTACAGTCAAAACCATTTTCGTCAGAAAAAAGGGAAGAAAAAAAAAATACTGGTAAAAAACACTTCGGAGCATTTAAAAGAAGAGGTTGGAACAATAATTTCAATCACATCAGAAGACAACCATGTGTAAAATATTCTGCACATTTGTAACAACTACCCTTCTGTGCAGACAGGAAGGGACTAGAACCAGGAGGGGCTTCATTTCTTAGCTGGTGTCCATCTGAGAAAACAAAACGGGAATGAAATTAGACGGCTGCAAAAACAACAATTTGATCACTGACGACAGGTACTGACAGCTGGACCTACTCTGGCATTGTAGGCGTCTAACTGGGCGTCGAGTTCCTCTGCTGACAGCTGCTGCTTGCTGGTACCGCCACGGCCGCCCCGCCCTCTTCCTCCAGCACCACGTCCTCCACGTCCTCTCTGCATGCCTCTGAAGCCACCTCCACGACTTCTGTTCATGCCTCCTCCTCCACCACCACCACCACCTCCTCTGTTCAGACTGAAAACAAGAGTGTCCATCAAACAGTGTGTCCACAATGTTGGAGAGTCAAAGTGTTTGAACAAAAGAGTGCTACACTCACCCCTGCATGGGTCGCCTCTGTGTGTCAATCTGTGATGTGACAAGCTGTATGTTCATGGGCCGACCTGCAGAAACAAAGACATTATTAACATCATAAAAATTAGTTCAGGCAATTATTTTTTAGAAGTAATCTACCAGACAGTGTTGTGCAGCAGTAACAGTACTAAAAAAGTTTTTGCTGCCATAATTTAAAGCAAGAGGACATGATGGACAAGACTTGATTTTCTTGGCTTTTTTTTTTTTTTTTTACTTTTTTACCCTTTTATTTGTCTTTTGTATCTCTAACTCTGTTTTGGATTGAGTTTTTATTACCATTTTATTCTATTTTTAGTATTTTATTCTTTTTATTGTTTTTATTTATATCCAGTTGTGCATGATTTATTCTATTTTAATAACTGTACAGCACTTTGGTCAACTGAGGTTGTTTTTAAATGTGCTGTATAAATAAACTTTGACTTGATTTTGAGACGTACCATCAAGGGGGATGCCGTTGTACTGTTTCATGGCCTTGAGAGCGTCTGCCCTCCTTTCAAAGTGGACATCTGCGGTTCCCAGGCTTCTTCCCGATCGGTCGTAGTGAACTGCTGCCTTTTTCAGCGTCCCAAACTCAGCAAAAAGTTCCTGGAAAAAGATAAAGTCTTAAGTAGCCGTTCCTTTGCCCAACCCTGTTCAGATCAATACATGTCAAACAGTTTCCACTCACAAATAAATGGACAAAGCAGAAACTCAAGTACCTGAATGTCTGCGTCTGAGACCCCAAAGTCGAGATTGGAGACAAGGAGCTTCCCGCCAGTTTCCACGCCAGCTCCCCCGCCACCTCCAGCAGAGCCACTGAATCCGCTGAAGCCGTTGTCAAACATGTCATGCTGCCACTTATCTGGAAGCTGTTTAGGCTGCAACAGATGAAAGAGAACGCACCTGCTGACTTCAGGATCCCCTTGCCTCTGTCAAGCACAGAGTCCACACGGCTGGGTGTTGGGGCAAGCAGGGGCTCCGCTTCCAACAGGGCCAGGGTGCTCAGTTCCCCCAAGAGGGTCCCCCAAATGTTCCCTGCCCACCCCATCACTACAAGCAGTTCAGACAGAGGACATACACAGAACAAACAACTTGACTACAACAGCAAGGGGATGTGTTGAATATCAATTCTATATACACACAATGTCTACAATTAAAGCCATTATGAGATCAAGCAGCATTTGCTAAGACTGCATAGAATTACTCAGTGTCTACATCTAAATTGAGCAATATTTATCATCTCAAACCCACCCACAATCTCTATACTAAGCCCATAACAACCTGCCCTCCCCCCCCAGCTAGCTACCAATATTGCCCACTGTTCTCTTGCCATCTGCGCCTCCACCAAAGGCTCTCCAGATGTGATCCTCGGGGACACAGGGGGTCGCCATCTGAAGCAGTGTTGCCTCCAGCGTTGCACCGTGTTTCCTGGCCCGGACAAAAGTTCTTTACCAAGCCACGAAAAGGGCTTTCATGAAGGGGGTAAGTGTCCATAAGATGAGGGAGTGGATCAGACAAAAAACAACTAGGTAAAGGGCCAGCTATCCCCTCTACGTGAGCGTGGATTATCTGAGCGTCCATTTTGAGATCACGCCATTTTGATTGGGGCTTTGTTGGGCTGCTTTAAATACTCATTCACACTTTAGGAGTGAAGCTTTGCCTTACATGGACACTATCAGGGGGGTAAAAGTCCGCTGATCCATTCACAAGTGACAGCCACACTGGTTGAACAGGCACCAAACAGGCCTTGGTGTGAAACCCGCCAGCCACTCCCGAACAAAAGGCCGCCTGGTCGCTGCTGCACCGGGACAAAAAGGACAAAAACTATGCTCCAAAAGTGGTGGAAAAATCATTTGCGAGATGCATTTTCTCTTTGAAGTCGTTTCCTCTCATCATCATTTTGACACTCGGGGCTGAAAGCTGTGATTGACCGTGGACGACTAGCTCTAATTTAAAGGTGCCGGATTGAAAATGGCGCCGTCGAGGCCTTGCACGATCCAACTTTAGCTAGTTAGCCACATTAGCTAACTAGCTTTCTCCAAAAGAAAAGGCCTCCTCTTGAGAAATGATGTTACACATATGGGTTGTGAAAGAAGGGACAAACTATGCAAACAACTTCCATTAATGCTTAACCGCAAACCATGGAGCTATATGGGTTATAGCACACATTTTACTCGCTTGACTAGCACGCTGGCTAGCGGGTTAGCTAGCAGCCTTAGCTAGCAGAAGTTAGCTACTGGAGAAGAGAAGGTGTTAACTTTTTCAGCTCTGCCGAAGGTTTCTCCTTTCTCATACCCTGCTGTAAGGCGTTGGTCTGCCTCTAGCCCGGTTCATGGTCTGTCGGCTCCTCATGGGGCCGGATCCGCCGCCTCGGCCTCCAAATCCTCCACCGCTGACTCCCAGACGCCCCGGGCCGCCTCCTCCTCCTCCTCCTCGGCCGCCGCCGGAGCCTCCGCGGCCTCGACCTCTTCCACCCCGGCCGCCACCTCTCTGCTGCCTGTTCTGCTTGATAATGTCGTCTAGAGACATATCCATTTTATCGGCCATTATGCTGCCCCAATAATGCTAAACTGCCAACGAAATATATATAAAAAAAAATACACCCTAGACTGAACTGGCTCCTCTCTGTGTCCCTTCACAGCTCAACGCTCTCTGCTCCGACGGGAAAACACAATCAGCGCCGGCTGGATATACAAGTCGTTTCGCTACGTCATCACGTAAACACAACGTCATCACGTAATATGCGGGGCACCAATTTCTTAGTTCTCCACAGAATCTACCCCACTAAAATTTTTCTTCAACGTTTTAAAAAAGATTTAGATTTGAATTGCTTTTTTTGTGAAGGACACCCTGAAAGTATTTTTCATTTATTTTGGTTTTGCCCTTTTTCGTCTAAGTTCTGGAAAGATATTTGTAACTTCCTTTTTTTTTTCAATTGAACCTAATTTGTCCCTTTGTTTTGAAAATATACTGTTTGGTTTCACTGACTTCCCATACACAAAAAAAAATCAATATTACATTATAAATCTAATTATACTATTGGCAAAATATCACATACATAAATCTCGATACACAAAAAAATCCCCTCTTTTCTATATTTATAAGTGAAACCAAGCAGTATATTAATTCTATTAAAGACTCTACTAATTTGAAAGCTGCTAAAACTCTGAATATTTGTAATTTTTATAATATTTTTGTATGACAACCTCTTTATGATTTATTGAAACCCCCTGGCGACGTTCTGATGTATTTTTTTGTATTACACCCAACTGCCTTAATAAAGTTTATTTAAAAAAAAATAATTCTTAATTCTCCCTTGTAACTTCTTTATACACAAACACAGATTTCTCAAAGCTAAACCAAAGTTTAAGGTGTTTCTACTTGAATTCAACTACTTAAGTCTCTCAGAATTGTAAAATACAAAAAAAAAATGAACTATTTCTTCAATATTATGACAGCCTGATGAATGTATAACCTTAATTTCTAATAACTATATGATTTAAAAAAAATCATTATCAGTGAATGCACAGACTTTATGTACTCTATGCATGACCAATGTATGTACCTATTTTTCTTTTTTTCGAATTATTTTAATTTATTTTATTTTTTACTACTATTTCTCCTGATTGGTTCTTTGTTTCATGACATTTGTTTCTTGTAATCCCTTTTTGTCTGACCTCATGATTGTAATGTTCCTTAATTGTCAATAAAGACAAAAAAACCAACGATATTCTAGGGAAATACTGTTAATCCAAAATTAACTGTATCGCTACATCTAATTAGAATGAATGACTGGATCATGTTCCTCAGTATTAAGCTTACAGTTTAAATTTTGATTCATAGATTTAGATGAGAGCTAAAACAATATATACAATAAATGATGAGTCGATTAGTGGACAATCAATTAGCACCTTTTTGATGAATCGATCAAGCATACAAGTAATTTCTAAAGGAAGACACTACAAGAGAATAGGTGAAAACTAACCATGGAACTTCCCGAGTTGATTACTTACATTAAGACAATATTTATTTTGTGTTAGAAGTTTTCTCAAATTTTGTATTTAAATATGCAAACTAGGCATTTTCTTAGTAAATAAATATGTGCACATTTGGACACATTTCCAGAACTTGTTCTTGATATTGCATAAAGCCAGATTCAAAATTGATGTTTCTTTTTGCTGACAAATTAGAGTCAAAAGTTTTAACAGTGGGAATTTTGGATATCTCTTTTTATGACTCCATAAACCCAACTGTCATTTGCACTGTTTTTAGGATTATAATTAGTATAAATCAGACTCTAAATAATAAACAAACCTCTTCTGTAAAAACCTTCAGAATATAAATAGGAATAATAATGGGATTTCTGGTTTATGTTAATGCTACTTAAGTTGAAATTTCTGGCTCAGAGTAACAGAGAAAAAAAAAATAATTTTGAGAAATTGGCCTTTAAAAATACATCAATTCCATACATTTTGCAAGACACTTCAGGTGAATAGGGTAAAAATTCTGACTTATAGATGTCACCATGAAAGTTACAAAGTTGATTATTTCCACAAAGACAATTATTTTTTTTGTCTACAAAATTTCTGAAATATTATGGATTAAATATGTAAATGAGGCATGGTTTAATACTAACTTTTGGTGAATTTAAGAGAAATCTATAGACACAAATAGACAAAGTGTTGTAAAATAAACACCTGAATGTGTATTTTGGATGTTTTCTTCACTTTTCTGAAAAGAAGTCTTGCATCACATATTGTGGAAACAAAATAACCAGAAATCTGAATTTACCAGTGCATGAAAAAACAAGCAAATTGAACATGTCAGATTACGTTCTAAGAAGTTGTGTACTATTTCTGATCAGTGATAAACCAAATGATTAATCAAGAAAATATCTAAAATAATCATCGGCATTATAAAAATCAATATGACCAGTTTCCCTTTTTTTTCATGGTCAATATTTATGTAGGATCAATACAAGCAGGTGTACTGTAAAAGTCTTTTATTCAACATTTTGTTTCAAGGCTTAGGGGAGGGGGGTTAACCAAGGGCAGCATACTCGGGGAGGTCTCTACTTAGTAAAGTCCATTTGAGGGCAAGAAAATTTATAATAAAAATGTTGGCCTTCTACATTGCATTTGGCTTCCAAAACTTGCCCATAAAGTGAAAATCCAATGTGACCATTCCAATACTTCTACAATTTACTGATCAAACTATCTTCCAAAACAAACTAAAAAAAAAAAAAAAAAAATAGAAGTCAGCCCTTTCGCATTTTCCTCCAAAGTCATACAAGTAGCAGTAGTAAAGAAAACAAGGTTTGTATTTAAGACTGCAGTCTTTTGTGTCCTGTGGAGAGTGTCGACAGTTTGTACCTCAGCATCAGATGTCAGCAAATTTTGATGAAAGTTTGCATCAGTCCCATCCACATAAAGAATGTACATATGGAGATTTTCTGACTTGAAAAAACATGAACCAAGAGACGAGAGAATGTGTGCTCTCTGGAATCCTGGATCTTTTCTTCGTAGTCAGCTGTAGAGGGTAAATAAAGAGACAGGAGTAATATGGTCCAGAGTTGAGATATGAGATTGGCATTCTGTGCGAGACTGGCCAACAGGGCTGACTTTCTGGCTGATGGAGGAAAAGTTCTCGAGGATAATGGGTGGAAAGAAGCGACTGGACCATCATGGGAAAGACTAGGACTTCTTAGAGTCCTGTGTGTTGCGTTTCTTGAGGTCGCTCAGGTCCACTGGTGTGAAAGCTGCAAGAGGAGACAGAAACAAATTGTTAACTGGTCTGTGTTTGATTTATTTCATCCTTTATTGCGACATAAAATGAAACCCACATCACTGCTTACAATGTAGGTTGGGATTTGGGTTCTTCTCCACATACTCCTGTGGTCCACGGTCGTTACGTTCACTATTTTGTGTTGATCTGATGTCTCGGAGCACACACTGCCAGGCTGTAAAAGAGTAAAGACAACAATGTCTTGTTACAATGGATCTCTATTTTGGTTATCTTATGCACAAGCACAAGGACTCAAAGGACTGAAGGTGTACTTACTATCATGTATAAAGCGCACATTTTCCTCATGTGCTGGGGTGAAAAGCTCCCCACTGTTAGTAGGGGATCGGGGGCTTGAAGTCCGCTTGTAACTATTCACCATCCTGGGAGCAGATGAGCTTCAAAAACATGAAAACAGCAAAATTAGCAACATGAGTTTAACTAAAT
Organism: Centropristis striata; assembly: GCF_030273125.1. Taxonomy (NCBI): domain Eukaryota; kingdom Metazoa; phylum Chordata; class Actinopteri; order Perciformes; family Serranidae; genus Centropristis; species Centropristis striata. Next base: position 3,413,067 of record NC_081529.1, read on the forward strand.
AAATGTCAAAGTATTTTAATCACACCTCAACATATAGTCAGAATTTAAGATACCAAGTTATGTTTAAGCTTTTTAGGTGTTTATTTATTATCCCCTCTACAGTCGCTTGCCCAAGTTTTAGTAAACAGATGTGGTAATAATGGTCCCAAATTATGTGAAATTGTATTTTTTTTATTGAAAAACATTCTTGGGAGAGTGTGTGCGCCTAAGTCTTCCATAAAGGAAAACACTGTTCTGTTTCTACAACACAAAGCAGTACATGTCTAAAATTGCATTTAAAAACACGTTTTCCTTCTTGCTCCAACACTTGCATGTTTGAGCTTGTATGTGCAGAGTTTGATTCTAAAAGGCTTTTTTCATATTCATCTGCTGAAAGCAGAAAGTTTCTCTGTGCTTAATTAAAATCAAATATAAAGGTGGTCAAATTTACAAGTGTGACACGGAAACTTGAAGCCACCAGTGCACATATACCGAGAATGGACATTACAGTGAAGTAGAAGACATCTTGTGTCCTGAAGGCAATCTTTAGAAATGAACAAAATTTGCTGATTCATAGATTTAGGAATTTTTCTTGAGGTATAAGCAGGAGATGCCTTTTTTAATGTGGGTATTATACTTTTTTGTGTGGAAAAAACAGACTATACACACATTTTTGTTCCAAGCAGACTATCTGTATATACCCGTTTCTTCACCTAGAAGGGATATAAATGTATGTTACAATTACACTGGTCCATTTTCTACTTGTGCTTTAGCCCCTCACTGCAATAATCTTGTGCAGACCTGGTCATTCTGTTAGCAGTCTGTACTCGCTCCTCGCTCCTCTATGGTGAGTGGATTTGAAGAATAAAAAGGTTCAGAAGTCCTCAGCTGAATTCTAAAAATAAACAACAGGGGAAAGTAAAGCATCTTCATATCATCTAGGAAGTCAGTTTCTAAGTGACATAACACAGGTATACATTTACAATAAACCAACTATTAGAAACAGTAAAATAGTGACACTGCTGGTTTGCCCACAGTTAAATATCGTCATCCTGTTAAAATAATTGCCTATTAGTTTTGCAGGAAACACAAAAAATTTCACCAAAAGTGTAACATATGAAATTTATGAATCATTTCACTCAAAAGGGATGTAACAAAGGATGGATATTGGGATAGTAATAACACTGTGTGTAAATTATGTAACTTAAGAGAAATAAATGACTACATAAGAGTGACACAAGCCTGTCAGAAACATGACATGACAAGTATCATGAGCATTAATGTTACTTCAAAGTGTTATTAATGTTTATGACACGCTCATGTCACTCTTACGAAGACACCTTCAAAATAAAGTGTTACCATATCTTGCTTAAGTCACAAAGGCATGTTCAAAAAATTGCCTAAGTCACATTTTATTTTGATTTAGGCATAATAAATCCGCTTAAGTCACACACTTGACATAGGCTATTATCTTAAAGGGGTAAAATCACATGATCTGATCAACTGAGGATGTAGGCGATTTTACCATAGGTGGCCGGCGTCATGAGATGATTTAGGCAAAAAACAAACAAAAAACAACAACAATTTTGACAAAAGGACTTAGGCGACTATTTTAACAGTGTGACGATGTCCTGGCTACTTACTGGTCACTCACAATAAACCATATCATGTCCTGATAAGTCAAGTAACAAAGGTGAAATGTTACAAATGCTGTTAACCCTATAAAGCCTGAACCATTAAATAATTGCCAGATAATTCTTCTTTTTTTTTAAACTGGAGTGTTTATTGAACCTGCTGACAGATAATTTAAAAAAAATCCAAAAACAATAGGGATATATGATTCTAATTTGTATCATATTTGATACATCAGGTCTTTTTGTGCAACATGTTGCTCACAATTTGCTTTTCTTGAACTCACATAATCATATAAAACCTAATATTTTTAACCAAATAAAACTTTGACTTTCCTTTTAACATTTTCCTCAAACATACAAAATATTTTTTTCCATATAAAACAACATCATACATCTGCTGATATGAAGTTTTTTAATGCAGCAATGACAGATCCACCAGTGGAACCAAAGCAAATCATTTTTCATCATCTGGTATTTTTGTGAAATTTGTTGCTCAGTTTTTTTTAATCATCAATTCATGTATTCATCAGGTTTTTGATGTAGAGGTCTCAAAAACGTATGTATCAAATATGATACACTTGGCTTTATAGGGTTAAATATTTTCTAAATAGCCATGATAAGCTGTGCAACTGGGAAAAAAGAGCAAATATTGACGTTAGCTAGCCAAGGGGCTTTTGTTTACGTTTTTACTTCAGTAGTTAGCATCATGCTACACAGCGTGTATCAGTGTATCAACCATTGATCAAACAATATAATTTATTGTCTTTAAAATCACTGTTGCTCATTGGTGTTTATGTCACCCTATGGCTGTATCCTGGACAGCTAACAGTAAATTTGCTGACACAATAATTTCAGCTAACTTTAGCCAGCTAGCTAGCTAGCTTGCTAGCCGGGCGGTTTACATTGTCCTGTCGTAATGTTAGCTTCAATCAGCTAATATTGTGCTGCAATTACTGGTCCAAAATATTTATTAGAAACACACTTAACGCAGTAATAACAAGTTCATTATATATAGTAAATGACACACTGTTAAGATATTCAACAAACCTTTTTATAACCCTTCCTTTCGGTTTCTTTATTCAGAGACCGTGTACGCCGTCAGACCTGGCTAAAACGTTGCCAATGCCAACCAATCACTTCCGGGAAAAAGACCCGGAAGTGAAAGGGCTCGCTACATTGTTTTCAATTTTAAAATCTGAACAGTGACATATACAAAAAAAATAAAAATAAAAATAAAAAATAAATATATAATATAATAATAATAATAAAAAAATAAAAAAATAAAAATAAATATAATAAATAAAAATAATTGCATTTACTCAATATCTCAAATATAGATTTATATATACTCCCATGTTCATATGAAATTGAGTAGATAAGATGCAGGAGCATGAGTAAGTAATACAGAACAAACAAACAAACAAACAAACAAAACCTAATTAATTAATGAAAATAAAACTAATTAGTTACCAAGAGCAAAATACATAAGCTCAAATTTCTCTCAACTATTATTCTATTATAGTGGATATATGTCTGTATTTACTATTATTTATGGTTTTAATAGATTCAAAAAGCATTTTTTTTCCTGAACCAATATTATTTAGTCTCAAAGCTGTTCACTTTGGCTTTGACGAATCTCATTAAAGGATTAATACAATATATTTCTATAGCTATCAAAGTTAGAACTACTTATCTATTATTTCCTTTGTTACCTAAAATGTGAGAAGTTCTATTTTGAAACAATTAAAAATGAACATTTTAATTTGAATGGTAGGCAATTGTATGTAAATTTTATCAAAAAGATGTTGAATCTCAGGAACCTGTTTGCTGCAGCTGTAGCATTTCTGTGTTTAGTTCCAAAGAATGTTATACTTGTTCAACAAAATATTGTTGAACTGGGTGTTTTTAAGTTGAACAAATATATTGAATATTTGTGTAATAACATTTTGATTATGGGTCATTTTTCAAACACAACTGCTTTATTTTATTTTTATAATAACATAAAAAAGAGGAGTGCATTAAGACTCTCTTAATTACTTGCTTTATATATTGATTAAATCCCCTTAAAGTGAACTGAATCTGTTTTATTGTTATTGTATTCTCCTTATTATTTGTAGGTGTGCACAACTATGCCTGCTTGTTATTTGAAGATGTTTAATAAAGGTTTGAAAAATACAGGCAAAGACAGTCCCTATCTGAGATTTTCTTGAAAAATAAAATGAAATCGAATTAAATCAAAGTGTATGTGTACACCAAGTCATTAATAATGTCATTTTCTGTATCACTGTCTTATCTCATAACCTCTTAATAAAAATACAAAATAATGGTTATTTTCTTGTTTCTAGTGTATTCCCATTTTACATTCCCATGAGGATGTCATCCCAGGTATCTCAGGGAATAATTTTGTTATGATTATTTTAAATAACATGTATCTCAGGTAATTAGTACACAGAGGATGGTGAAAAACTGCAGCCTGAAGACATGGTGGGGGAAATACAGAATCATTTTTCTTATACAGACTACACAAAAGCAGCCCAGTGATATTTATAAAAAAATCTTTATTTATGAAAATGTACAAAAATAATTATCAAGCAGAAAATAATAAGACTTTCATTGCTGACATCGTATTTCTCCTACAGAAAACAACAGCAATACATCAGGGAAAAATACTGCAGCAGTAAAAGTGCTTATACAGCATAAACTTGATGTTGTTTTTTATTGTTTCTGTCCGTCAATGAAGCATCAATTATTAATTTGGCTGATCCTCTTTCTGCCCAGCAGTGAGGATACATAACTGTTTATAAAACACAAACATTTCGGGCCAAGTTCTGTGCTGCAACCAGCTACTTAATAAGTGACTGCTGAACACAAACACAACTGATAGAAGACTTCAACCGAAATGCTCATGACCTGAAACATAGTGACACATATTGGTGTGAATTGCATGAGCCGAGAGGGAAAACAGGGATATATATTCACATACCAACATTTGCTGCATACACACAGGGAGTATGACAAATACAATAATGCGCAAAATAAAGTAAAATAAAATGAAATATCCACCAGAAATAGAAATGCAGCTTAATGGAGTATTGCTTTAAGGCTGCAATTTGAAACTAACAAACAGAACCACCGTCTTGCTGTACAGGATCAGCGACATGGCCCTTACTTGTTTGGTATTGCACTGTTTTATACTGTTAAATAGGATATTTTCTCGGGTCCATTTGTTGCCCAATCACACACAGCCCGTCTCAAACAGTTTGGCCAGATCTTTGCACTCTGGGTCGATGAGGTCTGCGGGCTTCTCTCCACTTTCGTTCTCAGCCTCAGTGCTGGCTCCCATCGCAAGCAGATACCTGAGGGGAGCACGAGGCAGAGTGATGTTAAACCCAGGTTCTCATATACATACATGTATTAAAAAAAAACACAAAAAAGTGCTTGAAACGGCTTTAAATGTAGGTTATATAGGACGCCAAGTCTATTAAAAAACAGAAACTTTTCATTTGTCTTCTTTTCTGTAGACCTTAATGAGTCACAAAAAATGACTTTGGTTGTTTATAACACAATGAAATCTAAATTAATGTGTCAAAGAAGTAAAATAATCAGTATACTATATGTATATATGTAATTTTTTAACAGCTGTAAGGTGCTGGGAAAGCTTGGAAATGCTTGAAAAGTGCTTAAATTTGATTTTGGAAAAAGTATAGAAACTCTGAAACACATGAAATATTTTACAACTGATCTTCTTTAATGTCTGTGGTTTTTAATTTGTTTACTGTCTCGACTTAAAGACCTCAGAAAAACTGGAAATGTCGAAATTCAGTGCTATAACATTTTGTTAGTGCAGCTATATGTGTTTAGATTGGTGCTATCATATCTGCCTCTTGTTATATGATGTTATATGGCATTTTTAAATTATCTGATGATTTTTCAGTCTTTCAATCCCTGTGCTTGCTTAATGCTCAATACCATCTTTAGTGTATTATGATGAATTACGTCATGTTTCATGTGTTTATTTTTGCATTCAGAGACAAACTACCAGCATCATATCCAGACTAACTTTGTGTCATTAAGAAAAATTAGAATAAGGTGACTTCTTTTCACTCTTTGAAGGATTTTTTAAGATCAATATTTCATAGAAAATATGCAAAATTCAAAGACATATACTATCAGTAATTAATTACACTTGTAATGTAAGTGTAAGTGTAGGGAGTTAAAGAGAGAGTCTGTAACCATAACTGTGTAAAAGCGTACAAAAAGAAGAAATACATATTATTTAAGAGGCGGTGGATTATTTACACAATATTATCATGTTTTATGTTTTATCATGATGTCAATATTTCACAATTATCGTCAATACCGATATATATCGTGGCACCCACTGATTAAAGAGCTAAATTTGATTTAGCTTTTGAGCAATCAGCAGCAGATGATGAAATGTTTCATGTTTCATTCAGCGCGCATGATCCGCCAAGACTAAAAGGTCAAAAGGTCACCTGGCAATTTCCGGGTACCCGTCACTGCAGGCCATGTGAAGTGGCGTCCAGCCATCTTCGTCTCTCTGATGAACATCGGCGCCATATTTCACCAGCAGCTTCACCACCTCCAGGTTTCCTGTCAGCACGGCCTCATGCAGTGCCGCCATACCTGCACACAAGACTGCGTCAGTCCTCTGCTGCAGCAAAGCAAAGCGCTCGATCAAAGTCAGTGAAAAAAAAAAAAGTTGTGGAGACTCACCTGAGTGGAAGATGGTGTCCACGCGAACCTTTCTCGCTCTCATGAAGCGACCGATTTGCTCTTGATCTCCTCGTCGTACAATATCCTGGAAGATGATGTCATTGGGGAAGTGCACAGTTCTCTTTGGGGGCGCGACAGGTATCACAGGTGCTGGCTTTTCCTGCTTCTCCTGCTTTTCTTGTGTGCGACGTGTTGAGCTGTAGCGCGACCCTTTGCTGTACGAGGGGACGTACGTTGACGCAGGCTTGTAGGTGGACGTGTACTGTGAGGGGGTGTAATGTGTCGTGCTGTACTGTGTCGGGGTGTACTTTGTCGTGGAGGTGTATGTGGACGTGTAGTGTGGTGTGGTTGGTGTGTAATGTGAGGGGGTGTAATATGTCGGTGTGTGGTATGTTGGCGTGTACTGTGAGCTTCGTGTGTACGTTGACACTGGGACGTGGTAGTTGTACTTCATTCCTGCGGTGGCTGCTCCCCGTCTGCTGTCAGCCCAGGAGGAGGGAAATCCAAGAAAATGCACCAATCCAATAAAAGAGCAGTATCCCAGGCTCTGTGTCCTTTTTGTCCTCTCCTCGCTTGCCTTTTATCCCTTTTAGTTCCCAGCTGGAGTATCTCCCGCTGAATACAAACACTTCTCAAATCCTTTGCTCCACTATGATCCAATCCCCCTCTTTCAGCTCGTGCCGTCCTCTTTTCCTCGCCCGCTGTGAATTTTTCCCATCTGAATTCGAAGTGATCTTTTGCACAGTGTGTAGCCGTTGCACAGAACCGTTGTCTGATGGGACAAGTGGGAGAGGACCACTATATACCCTCTGTCGGGCTATTTTAGGGCCTAATATCCAGTGACTTCAGCTTAGAAATGAGTGGCCCTTGCGCGGCTCCTCCCTCTGTGCAGTCACATGACACCAAACCCACCCCTCGTAAAAAATGTTGACAACCAAAATGTACCCTTTGAGTCTTGCTTGAGGCCTACATATTGCCACATAAACATATAAACAAATGTGACTCATATCCGAGGCAAATATTGTCAGAGAGGGAAACCTCGACCTCAAATGCACCCTATATTAGCCTTTTAACCTTATAAAGCCAAGTGTATCATATTTGATACAGTTATTTTTGAGACCTCTACATCATCAAAAACAAAGAAGAAGATAAACAAACAAAGCAACAAATTGCACAAAAATACCAGATATAGCAAAAATGATATGCAGGTTCCACGAGTGGATCAGTCATTGCTGCATTAAAAAACTTCATATCAGCAGATGTATGATGTTGTGTTATATTGAAAAAATATGTATTTTGCATGTTTGAGGAAAAAGGAAAAGTCAAAGTCTTAATAGGTTAAAAATGTTAGGTTTTATATGTTTTTGTTAGTTCGAGAAAAACAAACTGTGAGCAACAAATTGCACGAAAAGACCTGATGTATCAAATATGATACAGATTAGAATTCATATTTGCAATTTATTTATTTTTAAAAAATCGTCAGCAGGTTAATAAGCACTCAGTTTTTTAAAAAATTGAATTTTTCCTGCAATTATTTCATGGCTCAGGCTTTATAGGGTTAAGAAATCAGCGGTGGAAGAAGTATTTAGATCCTTTACTTAAGTAAAAGTACTAATACCACACTGCAGAATTACTTCACTAAAAGTAAAAGCCTGCGTTCAAACTTAATTAATTACAGAGATGTCTTTCAGGGCATAAAAACAACAGCCACTAGCAATAGGACATGATTTCATCTCAGCATGTGTTGTTGATTTGTCTGTTTACGTCATACCCAATGGTGCAATACAACTTGAGACCAGAGACATTAGGAATTGATTTGAAAACATTTTTTATTTTAAGAATAAAGTGCTTTAAGTCCTGTTTCTCTGTGTTCCTTCTCATGTTCCCCATTGACCTGCAGCTACGTCATGTGACACTCCAAGTTTGCCCTTTACATCATAACCAGATACACCAATAAAATTCACAGAGGAGGTAATGTGTGGGCCCCTAAATGTAACCTCTCCCTCCAAATGCCGCTGAAAAGTCACATGGTTGCCAGAAACTATTTACAACTCTGAACTTTTGCCTTCCTAAATAAGACTGACGCTCACAGAGCACTTTCTCATAAACAGACCCTATTCATCTTCTTTCTTTATGACATTTTGTAAATAAAATGTAGAATAACAGGTTTGTATCAGTGAGTGTCCGGCAGTACGTGTGTGTGGTGCTGTTATGTAGCACTGATGGCACCAGCTGTCAGACGTCTACGAGAGGCAGAGCTGGTTATATCTGGTTCACAAACCTTTGGAAGAGGTCTTAGACATTTCACAGATGCTGCCAATGAAACAGAAGGAATAGTGTAGCTGCCATCCTCAGGTTTTTGTTTCCCATCACCACTTAAGATATGACCTTGCGCCACAACCTGATCTCCTCTTTGCTAATTTGCAGCTTTTCTAACGTGCTGCTGCACATTTTACATACATTAGTGTTCAGTTTATATGGTATTCATATCATGAATCACTTTATAGGGGCAGTTCACCCCAAAATAAAAAAATACATGTTTCCTATTACCTGTAGTGCTATTTATCAGTCTTGATTGTTTTGGTGACAGTTGTCGAGGTTTGGAGATATCTGCCATAGAAACCTTTGCCTTCTCTAGAACAGCTATTCTCAACCTTGGGGTCCCGACCCCAATTGGGGTCGCGAGATGATTTCTGGGGGTCCCCAAATCATTATGGAAGTCAGCTCTGTCTCCACTGTGTTTTAGTCTTTTTGGTCATTTAATGTCTTTTTTTGTTAATTTTGTGTTTTTTTTTAGTCATTTTGTGTATATAAATATTGATTTAATTTAATTTCTAAATGAATTTGTTCTGAATATTCTGGGTATATTATTTACATTTAATATTAATTGCCTTTTTTGCTTCTATTGAATGTTAATGTTAATTTTTTAATTTTAAAAATTAAATAAAAAAACTGTTTTTACTCATTTATTTTTTTCTCCTCTTCACCGAGGATGTTTTATTGGGAGGGATTGTGTTTTGAATGTTTATTCATTTGTTTTGTCTGTTGAATTGCAGTTCATTGATATACTTAAGGCAGCATACTAAATACATTGGTATACTAAAAGTGGAAGAAATAACATTGCTAATTTGTTATTTATGATTAACAAAAATAACACAAGTATATATTAAAATGATGGCCTTGTTTGTACGACAGCAGAAAACCTGCAGATAACAACCAAAAGAGGGAGATCCCATGACTCAGATTATTCCAGCAGGTAATGATTGATTGATTCATTATTATTATTATTCATCATATTTTAAGATTATCAATACATCCAAACACTCAATGCACCATCCCTAGTAAAATAAAATACATATATACAGCAGTAAAGGTACACAGTTCCACCTTCAGTCCATCAAGTCCACAACCTTTGACTGTCATGTTTGTTTGCCATCATGGCAGCTAAGACAGCAACTAATAGATTCAGTTCACAATCCTTTTTTTCAAACTTTATTTTGCAGCTTTTCATTAACAGACATACAACTTACAAACACAGACCACCCCCCTCCCCAAGGCTCTTAAACAAAGACAAAAAAACAAAACAAAAAAACCCCAGAAAAGTACAGGAACAATGCAAAAATAATCAGTCAGGAACCTCTCATCATATGTTTAGTGAGCTGATGTTTCCAGCGTGACCATATGTTTCTAACCAGGGAATACAACTGGTGTTAAGGTACATCATTGGAAAGGGAACCCTTCTACAAATTCTATAAGGGGACTCCAGGTCACTGTGAAATTCTTGCCGGCCTTATATAACTTGCATCTCAGTTTTTCTAAAGGTAGAAAAGATAGTACATCTCTTAGCCACTGCAGAAATGACGGAGGTGAATTTGATTTCCAGTTAAAAAGTATAAGTCTGCGTGCAAGCAGGGAAGCAAATGCCAAGGAGTTAGCTTGTAATTTTGAAACTTTGCAGCCTAGAGGTGGTATGTGGTACTCAGGTGTTATAGTCTGACCACAGATTTTGGAAAATACAACAAATATCTGTTTCCAATAATCGTTGAGAGAGGTGCATGTGTACAATCCTTTTTAAAGGCTTTAGAGCATGGGTCTCAAACTGGCGGCCCGCGGGCCAATTGCGGCCCTCGTGATGATATTTTGTGGCCCCCACCTTGATATGAAAGTTTAATGTGAGTTTTATATGAATGGCACTTTACCGTGTTTTTTGTGGAAGGTCCCTTTAATTACTTTTTTTGGTAATTTTGTGTCTTTTTAAAAAATTTTTGTGTATTTTCTTAATAGCTTTGGGTCTTTTTTTTGGTAATTTTGGGTCTTTTGTTTTTGATCATTTTGTTTCTTTTTTTAATAATTTTGGGTCTTTTTCTGGTCATTTTGTTTCTTTTTTTAAGTAATTTAGTTTTTTTCTGTCATTTTTTGTCTTGTTTAAATAATTTTGTGTCATTTTTGGTAATTCTGTGTATTTTTTGGTCATTTTGTGTCTTTTTTGTCATTTTGTGTCTTTTTTAAGTAATTTAGTGTTTTTTCAGTCATTTTGTGTCTTTTTAAAAAAAAATAATTTGGTCATTTTGATACTGCCTCCAGGTAATTTGAGTTTGAGACCTCTGCTTTAGAGAAACATTCAAATAACGTCCGGTTCATTTGTGTCATGGTAAGAGTTGACCTCAGCTCTAAATGCCAACACAAATTATTATTCATCACCTCGGAGCACTACTGGTCTCTAATCAGGGTTGAGCGGGGACTGAGGCTTAAAGCTAATGTCCAGACAAATTGAAGTGAGTATTTGGATGTTCACAGCTCGAGGAAGAGACTTTTAGAAGCAGCTCTCAGGTTTCAGAGTCTCTTATATGGTATTGAGGGGGTGCAGAGGCGTCCCTGAGCGCTGGGGAGACTCCCTCCTGCTTCCTTTCACGCCTCAAAGAGACTTCCTCCCCACAAGAAACGAGAAGCTCAGTATGTGGAAAATGTTTGTTTGTTACAGCTCAGGGTTAGGCCCGCTCTTGGACAAATACCGGAGGGAAGTTTCACGTGTTCCAGCTTCTTGCTATACATAGTGCCAGGCTGCCCTGTATGTTATGATCTGCCACATTACCAAGAAGTCAGAGTTGAAAACATTGAGGTGTATGGAACATCGCCAAAGACAATGTTGGCAACAACAGCCACTGACAGGATGAAGTCAAACATCTGCATGGTGTATTAGTTACAAGTTCCCTTTAACATGCATGTTGTCCGCGACCCCCGCTCACTGAACAGAATCGCACACGCACAGTTCAGATCACCCAAAAAAGACACAAAATGACCAAAAAAGAAACAAAATGACCAAAAAAGACACAAAATGACCAGAAAAGACACAAATTGACTACAAAATTACCCAAAAAAGAAACAAAATGACCAAAAAAAGACACAAAATGACCAGAAAAGACACAAATTGACTACAAAATTACCCAAAAAAGAAACAAAATGACCAAAAAAAGACACAAATTGACCACAAAATGATCAAAAAAGACACAAAATGACAAAAAAAGACACAAAATGACCCAAAAAAGAAAGAAAATTACCCAAAAAAGACACAAAATCACTAAAAAAGACACAAAATGACCCCAAAAAATAAATAAAATGACCAAAAAAGTCACAAAATGATCAAAATGAACAAAAAAGACACAAAATTACCAACAAAATGATAAAAAAAGACACAAAAAAAGACATAAATTGACCACAAAATGATAAAAAAAAGACACAAAAAAGACATAAATTGACCACAAAATGATAAAAAAAAGACACAAAATGACCAAAAAAAAGACATTAAGTGACCAAAAAGACTAAAACACATTAACACATGAACACTTTAACACAGTGGAGACAGAGCTGACTTCCAAAATGATTTGGCGACCCCCAGAAATCATCTCGCGACCCCAATTGGGGTCCCGAACCCAAGGTTGAGAATAGCTGCCTTATATTGTCTGTAATTATCTCCTTACATGAAGCGATTTTGTTCCTCAGCTCTATTTAGACTGCAAGGACCAAAATTATCTGTGAATTTTCTGTTGGCCTAAGTGAGATTTAAGTATGTGGAGACCAGAAAGTGCAGGAATCAGCTTATAAAATATCCACCATGTGTTAATTTTTAATGCCGGAAAGTAAAATCCCCACAGGCTCATAAAAACCTCACATTCACTGAGAATAAAGCAGAAAATACAGAGAACATGACCTTAATGCCCTCAGTGATTGATGATAATTCTGGTGTCAGTAGAAAAAAAAGAGTCTTATATTAAATTAAATTTTGGACATATGATGTACATATGTGCACTCATATATAACAACATGACTAGCATAAAAAAACATTCACTATATTGAATAACATTTGCTTTATATCTTCATTTGTTTTGTCTGTTGAATTGCAGTTCATTGATGAACTAAACAAAATAGCCCAAAATTGTCATCCAAGACAATTGTGAACTCAAATATTGACATTGCTGACTTGTAATCAACAAAATAATGTCAACAATATGCCACCAGTGTGCAGTTTGCATCCCTTTACGACAGCATTGGGCCTTATAGTGCAGAGCCAGGTATTCAGGGACAAACAGGTCAGGACGCTTGAAGCTGAAGCCAAAGCAATGACAATTTTAATAGCGACCTGTCACAGAGGCTTATCACTGGGCTATACATGTTACCAAAAAGCCAGCTATGCATTCCTTAACACCCGGCTGACTCGCGTGATGCAGGTAGGAGGCAGGTCGGTGACTACGTCGCCTAAAAATAAGAGCTGTGAAGCATCCTCTCGCTGTATAGCATGTTATGAATGCAGCCTGCCATCCTCATAAACGTTGTTGTCTGAAAAGGTCAGTGTAACACAAGTCATATGTCTGAAAAGTCCGAATGTATTCACACACAAAGTGTAGCTTCACAGCTTTGTTAAGCCTCTTAGCAGGAATTTTAAATAGAAGTAAAGCTCAGGGTGTCTAAAAAATGTACACCGTCCTTCTGCCACGTTATGAGAGTATATTTTTACAAAATCACCACCTGTTCTTTTTCTCAGAAACCACCCCGCTGTCCAAGGCACACACAGTACTGAGGGTGAGAACAGGATGGTTAACAGGCAGCGTATGAACACACCTGGATGGTAAACAGGGTGAGGATTAGTCTGTCTGGGTCCTCACAGGCCCAGTGGGAAGTACTCACTTGGGCTTAAAGGGATCTAGTGATGGCACGAGCACCGGGCGGAGAAAAAGAGAGAATCTTAATCAGGAGAGAAAGAGGGACACCTTGATGCCTGCAGCTGGAGATATCTTGGGAAAGTTTAAAGTTGCATGAAGAAGTAACAGTTTGACATTAGGTTAAAGATGTCTATGTTTTGTGCAATTAGCATGCGGAGCAGCTAGCCCCAGCCCGTCCTCCTGTCAAAACGTCAATATAGGTTGTGTGTACAGGCAGCCAAAAACAAGTAAGTAATAAATAATCAATGATTAATGTACGATTAACTAAATGAAAGTGGATAGAGCTGATAAATATAATTCTTCAATTAAAAAGTTGAATATTTGGACGTCACAATAATTAGATTTGTAATAACACATATTCAATAGAAGCTTGTTTATTGTATCTACAACTGATTCAACCTCCCAGCCCTCAAAGAAGAAATGGAAATCAATATTATAATACAAGGATTATATTTAGAAAGGAATGCGTCAGATGCTGGATGGCTTTCCTCTTCTCTTTATCACCTGTAAAGTCAGCATACTTATAGCACTAAAGTTACATCCAGGTAACTTCTGCAGCTTTACTCCCATTCAACTGACACAACAGTGAGAAAACTGTAAAATAAACAATTTAAAGCATTAAAACTGAAGTGACATCAATAAAGCTTTATGTAATAGAAGGATTTCTCTCTAATGGTAGAATTGGCGGAAAATAAATAATATAATGGACACCAGGGAATGATAACAGCAGCTCTAAGATAGTGGATGTGAGAAAATAAAATAAAGGACTTCCCTAATATTTGCTTTGTCATTTAAAAGAAAGTGCAGTTAACACAAGTCCTGTGCTTTTTATTGAGCATTACACTCTCAGTGGATCCTCGTGTGCATGTCAGTTGGCGTGAGGTGAATTCATAAAAGTCCCAACACAGAGCCAAACCACACAAGCCAACAGAAAGTAAATTGAGCCATTTGCTGTTGAAAATGAGCCCAACTGCCATCTGGTCCTAAAATACATGGCATAGTCCTCGTGGTTGCCGTGCCTCTGGACTCCTAAGTTGCTGAACCCCTCGAGTCATGAGCACATAGTTTCCATGGGAATTGGTCCATATCCATTACCATAAACTAAATGAATATGTAACACCACAATATTCAAATAAAATCCATGTTTGAAGGTTTTCTGGCCTTTCCCCTCAGATTTAGATTTAAATTTGAGTGGTTAAGCTGATATAGTCCCATTAGAGCTTAAAATCAGTTTTATACAGAACAGCCACATAATCATCTGAATCACACTGACAGACTTGTTTCTGTTCATGTGGAGAGTTTACTCGTGGTCACAGAGAGCTGTGGTTACATTAGACAGCAGCTAGAAATAATTGTGTGTATTCTGTTCTCCATGCTAATTTACACAACGTCAGATAAACTAGAGACCATCCTGCAATGGGATCACACAATCCACGGCACCAAATGGAGCCAGGGGCCCCTTTCCTACTTCAGACTCCTTCTGCTCCCTTTCTATGACCACACCAATCTTCAAACTCTTCATTTTGATCTCAATCACACACCTGTAAAGTTTTGTGACTGCATCTTGTGCAGGTGTGATAATATCATGGTGGCAAAATCTGTCAACAGAAAAATAAACACCTGGCAGTGTACTCAAAACCACTTCTGTCCATATATTCTGGGGTTGCCCTGCCCTTAAATCTTTTTGGGATGGGGTTCGTAATACTACCAGGGAAGTCCTTGGTTACGACATTGAATTCTCCTGTTTGTCCTACTTGGGGAACGTGGACTTGGAAATATCTAAGGCGGACAGATATCTTTTGAAAGTTTTCATGGCAGCAAGCAGAAAGGCCATAACAAGGCGTTGGCTTCGGAAGGAACCTCCCACTGTCAAGGAATGGTCAAACATAGTTACCAACATTCAATGTATGGAACGGTTGACCTTCAGTTTAAGACTGCAAAAGGACAAAGGAGATGCTTTCTGGAGAAAGTGGGACAATTACATGCAAAGAGGAAACAACCTGTCTTGTATTTGAAACACTTTGTTAAATGATTGTAGCAACAACACTATCATAGCCTGTATTAATCTATTCGTACCCCGCTGTTCTTGTTCTTTCTTTTACTGTTATTATTTTTAATGTCTGTTTTGCATACTGCTATTGGCAACGGGTGTAACTTTTGTAATGCCATTTTAGTCACCTACTTTTGAGTTCAATGTATGGTATGTATGTGAAAACTTGAAAAAAATAAAGTTTAAAAAAAAAACCCCCACTTCTGTCGTAGTTCCCGCTACAGTAGATGTCTAAAGAGAACACAGTTTGTCATGAAGACACACACAGACTCAGAAGTTGAAAATAAAACCAGCACCATGCCTTGGCTCATACCCATTCAGTCTTACAACTCATTTGACCACATGCATGGTTTGTTCTCATGACCCACAGGAGATTTTCCTAAGTTATAACTCTTCCCCATACCTGAACGTAGCAATCACAGTAATATACGCATGGTTAGTGTTGTTAATCAGTCACAGTTGATATAACCTTTGTTATGTAACGTTTGTGATGTAAGTCAAACTAACTCAGTGTTTCACACAGGACACAAAAACATTCTTAGTGTTTGTTTGACGCGTCCATCCACTCTAACATCCTCCTTTTGCTGATTTTGTCGTGTTTGATGTTAGAATGTATCCACCGAACATAACTGACAAACTGCATACATTTACGTTAGCAGTTAGCTATGAATGGATATGGTTTAGGATGGGTTAAAAGACAGAGTTAGGGTTACATCTTGTTACTTATCAGGTCGTATCTTCATGTATAATCAACAAGAAGCAAACTCTGGGTCTGAAAAGCAAAACCAATCTTGAAGTGCCTTAAACCTGCATTCTTACTAATCCCCAGCAGGGGGCAACACTACTGGTTGCAAAAAGAAGTCCAGTTGGTCCGGTTTGTGAGAAAATGACCCTACTTTTTACCTAATTTATTACCACAGTAACAACTAAACAAATAAGTTTATGTTCTCAATCGATATTTTCATGTTTTCTTCACTAAAGCATTATATTTTTATTTTGAATTACAGCCATTAGCAATATCGGTCTAACAACAGCAAAAATGTCATTGTAATAAGCTCTTTGTACAATCGATTTACGGGGTCATGTTTTGGGGGAGGTCAGCCTCAATAAACTTGTGCAACTTGTCTGGGTTGCAGGTCAGCTGTACTGATATTAACATAGTTTTAAATCATTAATTAATATCATAGCTATCATGCAGACTTCAGTTGGTCCGGTTTGTGAGAAAATGACCCTACTTTTTACCTGATTTATTACCGTAGTAACAACTAAACAAATGAGTTTATGTTCTCAATCGATATTTTCATGTTTTCTTCACTAAAGCATTATATTTTTATTTTGAATTAAAGCCATTAGCAATATCGGTCTAACAACAGCAAAAATGTCATTGTAATAAGCTCTTTGTACAATCGATTTACGGGGTCATGTTTTGCGAGAGGACAGACTCAATAAAACTTGTGCAACTCATCTGGGTTGCAGGTCAGCTGTACTGATATTAACATAGTTTTAAATCATTAATTAATATCATAGCTATCATGCAGACTTAAAGAAAAACAGGTGCAGACCGGCGGGGGGTGAATGAACTCTGCATGCTCCCCGCTGGGAGTGTAAATGTGTTTTTTGTTCCAAGAGAAATATAACTGCTCAGGCCGTGTCTAAATGTTGGCATAAGAAAGGGCAGAGCATTTGAACCCGTGCACCTCTCCACTGTACATATCTCCTCATAAACACTTTACGGTATAATATTTTCCAGTGACCCATTTAACCCAGAATTAAAAGGCTTCCAGTACAGCTTTGAATAAATTGTCCCATGAGAAGGTTCAAAGCGTTTATAGACTGTTGAGAATAGTTATTTGAAAGCCATCCAGTGGACAAAAGGGAATCAAGCCACCCTGTTGAGAGACGCTACTGCTGACATTGACCAAGCATGAAGAACGCCGCTCTGCAAAGAGGTAACGGTAATAAACGGGCACAACAGCTGTCCGGGACACAGTGAGAGCAAGAGGGCTCAGACTTAGCACAGAGGGGAGAGGGAGTAGCACCCAGGCTGGTTGACTGTTTGTGTGAGGATAGGGTTACCTTAGCCGAAGCCTGCATCCACGGAAAAGGAGGTCAGGGGTTAAAAGTTGTGCATACGTGTGCATAATGTGTTGATGCCCGATTGCACAATGAGGGCGTGTGCTTCATTCAGCGGTCAGTGAAGAAGAGGACGTGAACTCTAACTGCCGCTCGGAGCAGGTTGAACAAGGTTATGATGAATTAATGTCCGGGATCTGCGAGAGCTTAAGCTATTAAAGATGGAGGACATGCAGCAGGTGGACTTAAATCTAACCTTTACTCAGCATAGGAAGGACAATGGAGTATCACACTTTCACACAATGGCATGCCTGAGCTGCCTTTAGTATTTAGCCTTGACACAGCACAGTGACATGTGGCTGCATGTCAATGACAAGAGAAAGGAATACACTGTATGCACTGTTCTATATAATGATATAAAGAACCTGGTCTCACAGGAATCTGTGAAATAGCCACAGATTCGCTTAACTCAAAATCCGTGGAATAGCCACGGAATCACTCAAATTTCCGTGAAACTGACACGGATTTCGCTACAATGCAAGTTAATGACAGTCATATCCCGTGGCTATTGGTTTGTTCCAAGTCACGTGACTTTCAAGGTCCCGGCGGTCATAAAAAAAAACATGGCGGACTTTTGACTTAGTTTCTGCATAAAAATGGATTTTGATCACATTTCTAGCGAGAAATATATGTTTTATTTTCTAAATATTCACTCAGTGAATATACATAATCACTTTGTATGTTGGAATAGCCACGGGATATGACTGTCATTAACTTGCATTGTAGTGAAATCCGTGTCAGTTTCACGGAAATTTGAGTGATTCCGTGGAATAGCCATGGAATCACTTTGAGTTCAGCAAATCCGTGGCTATTTCACGGATTCCTGTGAGATCATGTTGGATATAAAGTACCTGAAGCAATGCAAAGGTTTAGTGAAAGACTCCTCTGTCTGATGCTGCATTATTACATAACTTGCATACATAACTACTGTTCTATCAGTGTTCTATATAATTAACACCGTCGTAGACTGAGCACCAGGTTCGCCCAGCACGACTCTTTAATGAGCCTCCTACCACTGAGTGGTATGTAGGAAGACAAATGAGCCATGAAATACCATCCTTTTCACAAATAACTCCATGGATACCCACTTAATTTTATTGTAAATCAGTTGGAGGGCTTGAAATTGAATTAAGGTCACAGTTTGCATAATGCATCGACCAGTTCACACTTTAAATGTATTACTCTCTCGTAAATTGTTAAAAAATTAAGAAACAAGATTAGCAGTTTGACTTTGGCTGTGTAGGAACGGGTTTACAAAGGATGGATGTGCTTCGGTTTATATAACTATTTGTTTTTGCAAGACATGATAAAAATAACAAATTGTGTTGTTATTTCCTAGTCTTGTTGCGTTATATATGATTGGATTGCTGATGATTTAAATTAATATATCTGGTTGTGGGGTTATCATCATAATGATCTATTACAGTATTATTGAATATGAATAAAAATGCCTGTAATAAAACAAACGGATAACTTACCACCTCATTCATTTAATAAAAAAAAAATGAAATTAGGGAATTGCCACCATGGTGAATGGAGAATCTGAAAATTTAGAAAAATTCTTGATGAACTGAAGTTACAAACTGCCACACAGCTCCTGCAGTGTAATACAAGTCTCATTTATCCAGCTGTACATTCAGGACCTCCAAAACACATGCAGTATCGCTAAAATTTAATTATTTGAAACACGTCTGCATAAACATTCTCAGGCGTGTGCATGTTCACTACTCATCTGGAACAGAAAAACAGAAATTTACTTCTAAAAATGATCATTTTGATGGTGACCTATAACTTTCAGTAATGCTGCACCTCCTGACATAAGTGACATTACATAGTTAGTTTTAAATAATAATAAAAATTGTCATCAGACAACAGCTGAAGGGTTCAGAGATTGCATTTAGACTGATGTGTTCTGACTCTTTTTCTCCACACGACTCAGTGTGATTGGTTAATATTTCTCAGACTGAAAAAAACAAAAACCAGAACAGTTCCAAAAACCAGAATCTGTCCTATTTCCTACAGATTTTGCATCCATGTGCAGATATACACTACTGGTCAAAAGTTTTAGAACACACCAACTTTTCCAGAATTGAATTGAAAATGATGCAGTTTAATGTCTCAGTGTACTCTGAAATTAATGCACATTTGCAACATTTAAAATTCTTTATTGAGCATGATAGTGTTTTGAAAGTAAAAAAAAAGATTCAAAATCACATTTTATGTTGGACTAAAGGACTAAAAAAAGACACAAAATGACAAAAAAAGACACCAAAAGACACAAAATGACTTACAAAGACATGAAAATAATTCAAAAATGGACAAAATAGCCCAAGACTCCATAGAGTTAAGTTGTTAACCCATTTCTTGTTCCCTGAAAAAGGCCTACTTGTATGATTCTGAAATGTACATTATTTTTCAGTTTTGGTTAAGCTTACCTTTTTTTATTTACCTCTGGCAGTTCACCACTTACCTTTGTACCCTTTCAAGCTGTTCATTTGACTTGAACTGCTTGAATTTCAATAAAAAACTGGAAAAATTGGGGTGTTCTAAAACTTTTGACCGGTAGTGTATGTTCATAAAGATTAAACCCAATATGGCAATTTTTCATAAAAACATCCATACATGCAGGATGTAGACTATACTGCTGCCTTTACTCCTATGCAACTACTGCAAAAGCACTGTAATAACAAGAATGTGTTAATACGAGAGTGGTAGTGCAGCTAAACAAAATAAAGAAATATATAGAATTTCAGGAACTAAATGAACTAATGTAAAAATGATTATAATGTGAAATACATAACTGGGTATATTTCAGGTAAGAAAATAAAAGTTCCTTAGCAGGAGCAAGAAAGATGAGGTTGATATGATGACCTCATTGCTGACCACAAACAGCACTGGCCCCATAAGGCCAAGTCAAAGACAGGATATTCCCAGAATGCATTTCACGGGGGTCAATATGCTAATTTTAGCACAGCAGCCAATGGTGGTGCTCCAGATCCAGGAGGAGCTGGATCAGGTTACGTGGTGGTGACACGAACAGGGTACGTGCAGCAATAAAGAGTGGACCCTGCTGGGCCTGCTAGACCCATCTTTCACTCTCACTGTATGTATGTAATACCCAAGCGCCTTTCTTTAAGCATTGGTCATGTGACAGCATGACTCTGGTGGTAACAGGAACCCTAAAGATCAGTCAGGGTACATGACCTCACACGTCGTGGCTTTGGGAACAGTAGTAAATCCACGAACAGACAGTTACGATCTAAAGCAGAACAGCACCATGCTTGGGCAAAGTGTTTGGTGTCTGAAACCAGAATGGACTCCCTGGCAGCCAAACACACACACACACACACACAGCTTTGTAGCTGCTGCAAACACTTTAGTTTAACAGCGTTTGATGACTCTGTGGTTTTGTCTTTGGGTCAAATGCATCCAAAAATAAAACCAAAGGCAAGTTGAGGCTATGTTTCTCGATGCCCTGTGTGTAATTATACTCCAACAGCCTATTTCTAACAACTCTGATACTGTCTAAGTTACTCTGCTGATGTTCATGTAAGACAGTATCAGTTCCTGAGTGTCTGATCTCCGGTGCTCAGAATATGCTGTTCCCTCCTGTCAAATCCGGCCTCCTGGTTAAGTAATATAATTAATAAACCATGAGTCGACTGAGACGCGGTCTTATCCTCAGAGCAAGGGGTGAGTTTTCATTTTGGCAGCTCCGAGCTGAAGTCGTATCCATTCATAGATGCCTCCGAGGAGCCCGCCGAGGCCAAGAAGCAACATATCATTCTGCATACGAGAGCTTTGAGGGGGCCTGAGGGAATGGTGCAAACCCTGGAAATATTGTACCGCACCCCGGTGTCACATATGTGAACACATTTGTGAGGACTTAGCACAACTGCAGCAGTGAACAAAGCCTACACTGTAAAAAATGTCTGTAGATTTTACGGTGAAAAACTGCTAAACCATGACAGTAAAAGACTGTAAAATGATAAATGTGTTAATTCAATTTCAGTAACAATAAAAAAACAATGTAAATGTATATATATCAGCCAAAACAGTGTTTTTTTTACACTTTTTTGGGGGGGAAAAAATTACTCTACTGTAAAATACATTGGCACCGTGTTTGTAACCAAAAAATACTGTAATATATATACAAGCATCACTGTCATTTTTGCATTTATTTTTTGTAGAAATACTTTTTCTCACTGTTAAATGTACTAAACACCATATCTCTAACAAAAATATATAACAAAGTTTCTTTCGATGGAATTTTTTTTTATTTTTTACGGAAAGATATGGAGTAAAATGGCAATCTTAACCCATAAGAACCCACGGTGACACCCATGTAACAAACACTTTAAATATTCTAGAGCAGGGGTCTCAAACTCAAAGTACCTGGGGGCCGCTGGAGGCAGTATCAAAATCACCAAAAAATCTAAATGACTTAAAAAGACACAAAATGACCAAAAAAGACACAAAATGACAGAAAAAAACTAAATTACTTAAAAAAGACACAAAAAAGACACAAAATTACTAAAAAAAAAGACACAAAATGACCAAAAAAAGACACAAAATTACTGAAAAAACACTAAATTACTTAAAAAAAGACACAAAATGACCAAAAAAAGACACAAAATGACAGAAAAAATGAATTACTTAAAAAAGACACAAAACCCCCCACAAAATTACAAAAAAAAGACACAGAATGACCAAAAAAACCCCACATCATAAATATATTCTGCGTGGTTCACTTGGTCTGTGATATATCCCCCATAACTTTCCTTTATGGATAACTGGGTCTGGGTTCTTATGGGTTAAACGTGAAATCAAAAGTGCTAATATAATTTTACTTTAATGTTAGAAAAAGTTGCACCGTATTTATTATGGTAAAGTTCTGGCAACCACAGCTGCCGTTTTTTTTACCGTAAAAACAACAGTTGTTTTTTTACAGTGTAGAGACGGAGGAAGAGGGGGGGATCAGACACATATGGACAGACTGCACGCAGGCAGATAATAAAGATGAACTGTCTATAAGTTCTTTCTGTGCTAAGAATGCAGATGAAAGCGTGTGAGGCTGTCGGGGTTAGCTCTGGTGTCGGGTGTTACAGATTCCCACATGGGTTTGATCGGCTGTTCAGTGTTCCTAAGAGCTTCCTGTTAAAACTCAGATCCTCATAATCCAGACTGTCGTCAGCAGCATGAACTGAGTGAACCCGCTGTAAGGCCTCGAATTCAGGTCCAGTGCTGCACCTCTGTAACTCTGCTGGCTTCATTTCACCTGCTGACGGAGGCAAAATCACAAAATGACACTTTTAACCCTCCTGTTATGTTGCGGGTCAAATTGACCCATTTTAAAGTCTAAAAATCTAAAAAAAATTGTTAAAATATTTTTTTTTTTTGGAATGAAACATCTTCTGCATGTCTTAATAAGAGTAATCAACAAATAAAATAAACAACGGTTAATTTCACATATTTGCATGTTTATATTACATAGATACTGAGAGGTGACTTGTGTTAATTTATCAACATCACTCAATAAAAGAAAAAATAATAAATGTAAAATAAAATTTTCAAAAACTCAACATCATATAAAACTATTGTATTTTATATAAAGGTCTTTCCAATGCACATAAAAAAAAGTTTTAACGTGCATTTTCTATGAAAAACGAGTGAATTATCCTCATTGAACCCTGATCTGTGAGAGGTAAAGAACACCATGGCACTAAATATTGATTGAAATGTTTACTAATGGAGATAATAATGAAATATAAACAATGTTTATTTGGATTTTTTAGTTTCTGACACCTTTGGATAATTAAACATTCTGAACACACTATTTTTATTCCTGAGAAACAAACATAATAAGAGGGTTAAACGTCTTTGAAAGAGGTCAGATACATTTTGGAAAGCCATAAAAAAGTTTATAAAGAATGATTTAAAATAATTCTTATATAAGATATGAAGGAAGATTATTTTAATGCTTTGCACTCACTCAGAAATAACTGCCAGCACTGCAGTACACTGACCGTTCTGGAAAGGGGTCGGCTCATAAATGACAAATTTAGAAGCCGTTAATTAGTTAGTGACTGATTGATTTTAAGTGATAATAAGTAACACCTACAGTGCAAGAAAAAGTATGTGAACCCTTTGAAATTATTATTTCCTGCATTCATTTGTCATAAAACGTGATCTGATCTGCATCTTAGTCCCAAATAATAGAAGAACACAATGTGCTCAACCTAATACCAAGCAAACAATTATAATATGTCATGTCTTTATTCAACACATCCATGAAACATTCATATTAGAGCTATCACATTTTATGACAACTTAATGCAGAAAAATACTAAGGTCAGGGTGAAAGAACAAGATTAGGCTTGAAAAATCGACTTCTGTGCTTAAATACGGGTCACAGTTAAACAGTTTGACTCCAAATAACAACATTTATTCTTGGTTTCATACCAGACAGGAACACTGGGTCTCAGTCTGGGGTTTATTTTTAAACCTGGCCCCTCGACCCGACTCAAAAGAAGTGAAACAAACTCCCAGATTTACTATCTTTGACAATCTTTGTCTGCTTGCTGTTTTGCTTTGCTTTTATTGCAGGTTTTTTCCCTCAGCACTGTAGTTTCATGCCCAAAAGCTGACAACAGGGAAGATACAGACACCGACACACATTTCTAGTGAGTCATAAGTGATGATTGAGAAGGTCTATATCAGGGGTGTCAAACTCAAACACATAATGGGCCAAAATTTAAAACTTGAATAAAATCGCATTGAACAAATAAACCTTTAAGGTGTCTTTTTTTTTTGTCATTTTGTGTCTTTTTTGGTCCTTTAGTCCAACATAAAATGTGATTTTGAATCTTTTTTTTACTTTCAAAACACTATCATGCTCAATAAAGAATTTTAAATGTTGCAAATGTGCATTCATTTCAGAGTACACTGAGACATTAAACTG